>NW_027210780.1:430000-470000 GCF_029030835.1 Brachyistius frenatus | reverse complement strand
CACTCCTGTCAGACAGTAATAATCATCCAGAACTCAACAGCCCAACGGAGCTCATGATCTCAGTCAATTAAAAATATCCCCGGTGTTATCAGCTGGTTAATGAAGAGTTCAAACTTTCAATGACCTCATGCTTTGCTTTAATAAAACAGCCAAGGTTCATTATTCTATAATATTTAAACACAAAACACTAAATTTAAGTCAATTATGTCCGACATCCAAAAGGGAAACATCTCACTGTTCAAAGTTTACAACAAGCTCTGAAAAATAGAAAGTGATTTGTTATTGATTTTATTTTCATTCATTTCAATACACCCATTTTTATATCCATATAATATAAACATGTCATATTCAAACAGTTTGACACTGAAAACAAATGCTGTGATTTTATTATATCTTGAATTGTACTTTTGTGTGTGAATGACAGTTTTATCCATCTGATGAGGACTTCAGAGAGCTGTGCTGAACAAACTGAGAGGTCACAGTTTTAATCATATCACACTAATAACACATAACGGGGACATTCACGGGCCGTAACACCATGGCACACAACAGTTCATGACTCATAAACAATTTGTAACACTAATATTTGCACTTTGCAAAATGAAACCATTGAATGTCATGCTGGGAATCATCACAGTCTGTTTACAGTCTGTTTCTGAAGAACAGAGACGAGCAGGGAAACGAAGGACGAGAGACCGGAGAGGCATCAGATTGTTTCTAAGACGGTTGTAAAATAAATCTGTGACGTGCATCTTTGCCGTCACTGTGGGTTTTATTGGCACGAACGAACCACGACCGGTCAAAGTTCAGTTTCGAACACGTTTACTGACGAGCAAAATAACTCAGATGATTGTGTGCTCTCCTGCCCAGCCAATGTCCAATGTCCTTTCTGCAGCCAACCTGCAGGCCCGGTGTCCTCCAGGAGTCCTCCCTCCTCTGGTGTCCTCCAGGAGTCCTCTCCCCCCCTGGTGTCCTCCAGGAGTCCTCCCTCCTCTGGTGTCCTCCCAGGTGTTTTATGTGGAGAGCGATGATCAGTGATTCCCTGCAGCTTTTCTAATTAAGCCTCTCCCAGGCACCGTTCCCTGAGACACTCCCCCAATCAGTCCCACCTGCAGCTGAGCCCAAACCACACCCCGCCACCACAACGTCTAAGACCAAAAGACTACAAATCGTAAACTTTGTCTCTAACAAAAAACAAACAGGTAGAAGTCTTCTGCAGAGATTGAAGAATCTGTTGGAAGAACAATTCAACAATCGGGCAGTTATCGGGTCATGAAGCGGAACAGAAATCAATCTAATAAGTAAGTAAATCAAAAAGATTCTCCAATCTGATGAGTCAAGATCTGAAGTCAAACACTGTGTGTGTTAAACACGGATCAGTACACATCATCTGGCTGATCATCCCTGTAGTGAAGCACGGCGGAGGGAGCATCATGCTTTGATTGGAGGCAAAATGAATGGAGCCAAAAAGACAATGATAAATGTTTCTGGAAAATTCCTGACACTGATAACAAGAGGAATGATCTAAAATCACCATATAGATATTCTATACATTTTAATGATCTTATAACTTGTGAATTGGATTCTTTGTTCCATTGTTACGATGCATGTATTACGTCAGTATTTCCAGCACCTTTCTTATGTGTTAATTCCCATCACTGGTTGTCATACCAAGGTAAGCTCGCTGTGGAAACTGACAGAAACAACAAAAGGAATAATGAAAATCCATGCTGCTCGCCTCCCGTCGGCTCTGTGAATAAAACTTCTGCCACTTACCTCATCAAACCTCTCACAGACTGTAAGTCAGAAGTGAAATGTGTGAGATTTGACAACATCATAACCTGCAGAAAGAAGCATCTGTTAAAGTGAACAGGAATTTAAAAAAAAACTATTTAAAAAAGGAGACAAAGGCACAACCTCGCTGGATATCTAAAAACACAACAAAAGGGAAAGAGAATCACAGAGAAGAGGCGACTTCAGCGAGCTCGTCTTCAGTCTGCTGACAGGCTGCAGCCCCGACACCATGCCAGCTCGGAAATGTCACAGTATGCAAATGTTTCATAATGTTAACTGACTGCTCTTACACCTTTCACCCGCTTTAAATATTCAACTAGGTCTTACAAAGGGGAGGGGGGAGAGAAGGGAGGGAGGGTCATCTGTATGTTGTTGGGCCTTTAAAATGTATATCCTCAGCTTTTTACGATAATGGACCCAAGCGCTGCTCGTGAAAATTCTTTCAAGAGGCTGCCATTCTTTGAGTGTGCACAGACACAGAGTAAATAATTCAGCAATCAGTGACTCTAGAAATTAATTTGGGATCCAGCGGGCACGACTTGTTGAAACAGAGACCGTCTGGAGAGCCAATCAGTCTCACAGAAAGACAATTACAAAATGTAAATAGTGGACACTTGAAACTCGATTGGGCACTGTGTGTGTGTGTGTGTGTGTGTGTGTGTGTGTGTGTGTGTGTGTGTGTGTGTGTGTGTGTGTGTGTGTGTGTGTGTGTGTGTGTGTGTGTGTGTGTGTGTGTGTGTGTGTGTGTGTGTGTGTGTGTGTGTGTGTTTCTGTATTCCTCATTTTGTGGACTCATAAATGTGTTTACATTGTCACATTGTGGGTGGGTACACGCCTTCTTTAGCAAATCCTCATAACCTCAATCATGTTAGTTTAAAGACTTGGTTTGAGGTTACGGTGAGTTGAGCGTGAGGTAGTTGTGGTTCAGCTGAAGATCAGTCTCTGGGAAATGAATTCTACCTAAAGTCCTCTGAAGTGATGAAAGCATGACAGTGGGTGTGAGTGTTCAGATGAAAAGGTCATTTCAGTTATAATCCTTGAACAATACTGACACCATGTGACAGCTTGGAGGAACTGCATGAGCTGAACTTCTGCATGTCGTCATAAAAATGGCTCATTAGGAGCCACTGTGGGCTTTTTATAGCCCTCATTATCTTCAGCATGTTTCAGGAAGTAGTCGTGTTTGATGTCAGCTCCCTGAAGAGGTTTGCTAAGAGAAAAGTTGTTTTTGACTCCAGTTCATATCTGTCATCTGCAGTTTAATTAAGTGCTGACAGTGGAAACATATAAGTTATCCACATGTTGGCATTGGTATCGACCAGTATCAACAAATCATTAAGTATTACATCCTGGATGTCCACATTCACAGGAAATATTGCTCCTGTTCACAACACATATTACTTTCTCAGGGGAACATTTAGATTTTTAGAGTAACAAGACTTTCTCAAAACCGAAGATATGGCCGGTCTGTGTGAAATGCTGGAGGGCTTTTAATTTAAGATGAAAACAGGAAGACGTAGTGATGACTTCAGTCGTTTTCTTACATGAAGATAAAAGGCTCTTTAGAAAGAGAGAGATTTGGTGGCTGCAGATTACAACCGACTCAACACGTTTCCACTTTCACATCTGTATATTGCATTTCTGCCAATATATCCCACAAAATCCTCCACAAAGAACCTTTAACATCACGTATGTTGGACTTCAAACAATGCATGCTTGTTAGAAATTTCGTGCGACTTTATCCGGTGCTGCAAAGTGTCCCTATTACACTTGACATGAACACCTTGCAGGAGGAAGGCGGCTGTGAACTGAGAACCACCTCTGTGATGAGAAAACTGTGCTCTGATTGGCTTAAAGATTCACACACGTGAGGTTTGGTTCATTTTAATCCTAAGAATTTGATCTCCTGTGGTCATCGCTCTTGATTTATACGCTGACCTCCTTCTGGCAGCTCATTTTTTAACAAACGTAAAGAGTAGCCCGACCTCCTCAAAGCCGAGACGGATCCTCCGAGCAGCCGAACTCACCGCTGACCCCGGAGACTCCGGTTCCTCCATCTGAACCCTCTGCAGACCAGGCTGAAGGAGGTTGAAGTAGAGGACCTGGAGACTGAAGAGACCCACGCTGAGAGGAGGACGGCCGGCTGCACCGACTCCCTGGTGAGGTCGGCTCCATCGAGGTGGAGGAGGCTGAAGGAGAAAAACAACTATTAACCGCCCTCGGGCAAATAACCGAGCGTGTTAACCACATTGCCAAAGGGCACAAAAATTAAATCAGCTGCTTGAGAAAAATATTCAGCACAAATAAACCATTCAGAAAACGTGCGTGTGCCATCAGTTTTTCTTTCTCCTGGGATATTCTGCATTTCAACGTTAATCTTTGCAGAAACAGTGGTTTGTTAGTCACAGTCTGAACCGATATGTCGACACCTCTGCGACTCCTCTGAGACCTCCTGCTGATGTGGCCTGGTTTTTACCTCACAGTCTGTCAGCTGCCATGTGGAGGAGCAACGGGAGTCGTGAGGAGAGGACCTGGCATTGAAAGAGGTCGTAAACCTCTGAACTAGTACAAAGTGATATTTTGCATGTTGTGAAAAATGCCATCGTATCACTTTGTGGTTTGACTTCTGCCAGCTCATAAAAAAAACTGTTGTTGATGTGTGCTCGTTATGAGGGTGTGTGTGTGTGTGTGTGTGTGTGTGTGTGTGTGTGTGTGTGTGTGTGTGTGTGTGTGTGTGTGTGTGTGTGTGTGTGTGTGTGTGTGTGTGTTAAATAGGGACACAAAACCAACGTAAAAGCTCAATTTATGTGGATTAGTTTACATGCAATCAGACTGCAACACCTCTAAAAAGGTTGAACACAGACAGGTCAGGACACTAGGTTTTAATAAAGCAGAACGAGAGGGACATCCAGGGTTGTAAAAACCGAGAGAAAAGGTTGTGAATAAATGTCCAGTAAACTCCTCATGCCTTCACCACCTCTTCTGTTAGAAAGTCTGAAATGAGTGTTTAACTCTGACAGATGACATCGTCCATGAATCAAAGGAGGAACAATCAGGAAAGCCGACCAGCCCCATAGTGGAAAACACTGCTCTGAACAAACTCTCAGTTCTTTCATCAGTATGTCTGGTGTTTCACATGATGAAATATTTGTATGAATTTAACCTCAATACTGATTTAAAACTCCTTCAGTGGAGCTGCGAGACGTTTCTGTCTATTAAATTTACACTGAAATGAATGCAGCCAATATAATAAACTCTCCCTGTTCCTTTTCAGGATGAAGGATAAAGGCTGCTTGAATATGATTTACACCTGACACAGGTTGCAGGTTCAGTTAGCGCTGTAACCATGGCAACGTGCTTTCCTTCTTCAAATGTGTAAACCAACCTCTGATTCTCACATTTGTAAAGTAAAGAATTATGGAACATTTTGATTGATTATTTTATTGAGACCAGCACTGTAAGTCATTATGAAGTGAAACACTATAAAGAACATGATATTACCTATTTCTGCATTAAGAGTTCAACAACAGGCTGTTCACATTCAAGTCAGTCAAAGTCGACATCCAATGCAGTGAACGGCCAGAGAAACATTTAAAAAAAAAGTCCATTTTTTGATCAATTTGATAATTGCATAAATTCATCAGGTACTGGACATTTTAGAAAGTCACCAAAAACACTGTAATTCATAATTAGTAAGATGCTCATACTTACTTGCAGGGATTGGCGCTAACATTAGCTTGTTGCTCTCGTCCAGCATTGTATTGTTCTGGGAGGAATTTGAGTCTTGAAAATCTCTGCGTCATCGTGTGACTCTGTTCGTCTGGCACCGGGCCAACATTACTGTTTATGTGACGTTAACCCAACGAGCCAGAAAGAACCGGAAACGGTGAGAAAAATCCCCACGTTCAACGTATTTACCATTCTCCATGTTGGAAAATGGACTTGACTCTGTGTCTCTCCTTTCCCAGGTGAATGTGTCTCACTCCCATCCGAGTCTGTCTCTTTCCCACTTGGACATGTCCCTTCCTCATCCGAAGGAGACAGTCTACCCATCTGGAGGTGTTTTCGTCCGGTCGTGTCTCGTTCACATGAAGATAAGCAGGAGTGAAGGAACCGAGGTATTAAAAGGGCGAGGAGAGGAGAGGTTGTTGTTCACTACTCAGCAGAGCTTTTGGAAGTGATGCTTGTGAACCTAAATGCATTTGTTCAAATAAACTGTTGCTTTTATTGGACCTGAGACCCCGGCTCTTGTGTCACAATAATGTACCTGACAGTGAGCATCATAAAGTGGCCCACAGTTCTGTTGTCGGACCTGTGATGGCCGTGTCCTTTTCATTTAATCTGTGCCATCTTAACAGAGCTCCGCTTGACTCACGTTAAACCGCTCCAAATCAGAACGCTGCAGTCCACGATTCAGTTGTTCTGTTTATTCTCACATTAATCAAAAAAGTTTACAAAACATTCTCGTTGTAACGTGAGGTCAAAGACTACCGATGCCCCTTCCTCACGTTTCCTCCATGCTTGGTGAAGAAGAACCCAAAACACTCAGTCCCCCTTCTCCCCTATCACAGCTGATGATCAGCTGGCAACCAGCTGATCATCAGCTGACAATCATCTTGTCAATCACGACTAATACGTACTAATTATTCAGCATATGCATTTCATCTTATTTCATACGTCAAAAGAAAGATTTACATTACCTCAGTAAATAAGCAAATTCTAATATAATTTGTTATCAACACAAAATATGTCTCTAACGGGAGCAGATGACATGTTATGGAGAATAACTCCACGTGAGAAGTGCCAGCGGTCCCGTGTACCTCTGAGTCCAAACTTCATTCACCACCTCTGAAAGCTGCCAAACATTCAGCACAAACAAAACACTTCAGGGAACGCATCAGTTTGTGTGATGTGGATGTTGACGTGGTGTTCGAGGCTCCACTCTGATGCACTTCAGCTCCAGCAGCCCGACAGACACAGAGACAGACAAGTTAAACAAGACTGTCTGCATAGTTTCCTCACATGTTCAGGACTTCCTTGTTTCTGTCTTTTCAAACGTCCTTGTTCTGCAACTCCTTGAAGAGAGCGAGAGAGGGAACGCCCATGTGGAGATAAAAAGGTGCAGCAAGTTCCCAGAAGAGAAAATCATACCGACACATGAGCAGGATCCTGTCAGCTTTTCATCATGAGCGGGGTGAAGAATCACAGTAAGAAACCAACCTCTCGGTGTGATCATTCCTTTTCAGTTTGTTAGAAAAAGATCTTCTCCATACTTTTAGATTCATTCATCTTTCAAGTGAACTTCTGTGATAAATCAATAAGTGCGTTCATGCTCAACCTGAAATTTTAGGTTCAGAAGGGTTCAAATGTTTCAAGAAATCCATTTCATTTTCTTTAACAGTGTTCAGCGCTTGCTTAGTAACACGGTGTGAAGGTTTGCAATTTGAAATTCAGACATTGCTTATCCCAGTAATAGGCCACGTCTGGATCTGACCATTTCAGCTGACAGGAAGCTCAATGGAAGTTTGATGGGTTTGGTTGTTTCTGTGTTAAAGGTGCAGCCCGGTCCAGGAGGGTGTTAGTTAGTTTAAACCTGTGCCTACAGATGCAGGTGATTCATCTGAACACAATCTGAGGAAAATGAGCTTTTTCTATCATTTACTCAAAAAAGAATTGAATGAAATCTTTGACCTCTTCAATGCAAAATCCCTTCAGTAAGACGTTTGAGAGTTTGCTCATGTCTCAGATTTACTCTGAAACATTCAAACACTGTTTCGTTCACTGGACCGTTTCATAACCCCCGGTCCTTCTTTTGGAGCCATTCAGTGGTGAAATATTATTTTCAAAGGTCCACTTCTAGTTCAACGTCAGCATTTGGTCAGACGGCCTAAAATTATCATCAAAGATCCTCTGATATGATGCAGAATTCATAGTTGAATCAATAACTGCAAGCTGCTTGGTCCCTGAAGCAGTGAAGGAACCCAAAACCAAAACACGTCCACCTTCACAGTCGCATGAGCTTCTGCTCTTCTCTTGAAAAGTTGACTTCTGCTCCAAACATGTCGACTGTTACTGAGGCCAAACAACTCCATCTTTGATTTGAAATCCAGAGAACATTTCACTCTGATGGTCTTTTTGCACATTAAAAGTTTTGTTTTGTTTTGTTTTGTTTTGTTTTGTTTTGTTTTGTTTTGTTCTGTTCTGTTTTGTTTTGTTTTGTTTTGTTTTGTTTTGTTTTGTTTTGTTTTGTTTTGTTTTGTTTTGTTTTGTTTTGTTTTGTTTTGTTTTGTTTTGTTTTGTTTTGTTTTGTTTTGTTTCATGTTTCCTCCCATGCAGCTCTAATTTATGCAATTTCTTTCTTAATGTGGTTGCCCGCAGATCCTGTTGTGAAAGTTTGGGGTTATTGTCGAATTATATTCTTAAAATATAATTCAAATCATGACATGATGCACTGTGACTGATGGAACATGCATTAAATAAGTCATGTTTGTGTGTGAGGATCTGTCACAGTCTTTGAACTGAGCTGATGTATGTCAGAAAGAAGAAAATGTGTTTTTCTTTGACTTTTTGCGTCAACCAGTCTGTTGGAGGCTGAATTTGCTGAAACAGGTGATCGTACAGTGGAATTATTTATTATTCAAATAGGTTCTTGTGTCATTGTAAAGTGTGATATATGCAGTGTTTTGGACCATTTTTAAGAGGGCAATTTAGTGTTAAACTATTTCAATCATATGTTTTTATTCGTATTGTGAGCTAGTTTAAAAATCCTAAACAGTAACATCACATTAACTGTACATAGTAAAGCTACATTTTGTGCTGTGAAAACATTTTCAGTGAGTGGCTCACTAGTAAAATGAGGCCTTCAGGGGTTCATGTTTGCTGTTTGGTACCTAATGTAGAAGTTGTGATTCTTTTATGGATGTTTTTTTTTTTTTCCATGTAACAATAATAACAGTAACAACAGCAAACAAACAAAACAGCAAGCACAAAGTCACAGTCATACAGAACAAACACTGTCTCTAAGTTTCTTTGTTTTTTCATATCACAAGCAGCAAATTGGCAGCACGTCATAAAAAAACAGGAAGGAGGAGATCAAACACAACAACAACACGTTGATAACAGACGGAAAGAACTCATAACTTTCACCAGCCTCAAAACAAACGAGTGTCACAACCCAAAACTGAAGCTACTAAATGACACGTTTCTCTGGAGGTTTTGCTTATTGTTTTTTTTTCTACGGGTCATAAATGGATTTCTTTCGTTCAGTTGGTGATAAATGGTTGAGGTGTTGGAGCATCAGGACGAGACCAGGGCTCACTTACATTTAATCATATCAACCTAATAGAAATATACGTGCAATTTCTTACCAAAACATCAAACAAATAACATACTGAAGTCAGTTTGACACTAAAATGCAACTTTTCCTAAAAGAGAGATTTCATTGATTTTTAGTTTCAGCTGAGAAACATGATGTTTGTCTTTCTAAACTTGTTGGATAGTTTTAAAAATGCACATTCATCATGGCAAATCAAAGGCTGTTTTATTTATCTCTTTATTTATTTCACCACTTTACCGTTAGTACAAAGAATTAATGAACAGATTAGTGAATCTGTGTCCTCATAAGAGACTCTGCTCTTTGATTTCCACCAGTGGCGGACGACGCAGCACTGTATGATGAAGAGTGTATTTGTGTCCGACAGGGTTCGGAGGAGCCGCAGATCCAAGCGAACGGAGGCTCGTTCTGGTTGGGAAGACCGGAGTGGGTAAGAGCGCAGCAGGAAACACCATCCTGGGGAGGGAGGCCTTCGAGTCGGAGCTGTCGCCCTCCTCCATGACGTCCGAATGCCAGAAAGCAAAGGGGGACGTGGAAGGTCGGAAGGTCGCCGTCATCGACACTCCCGGGCTGTTTGACACCAACTTCACTCAGGAAGAAGTGTTGAACCGGATCAAGATGTGCGTCTCTCTGTCGGCTCCCGGTCCTCACGCCTTCCTGGTGGTCCTCCAGCTGGGCCGGTTCACCCAGGAGGAGAAGGAAACCGTCAGGATGATTCAGACCACGTTTGGCGAAGATGCAGCTAAATACACGATGGTGTTGTTCACACACGGTGACCAGCTGAAGAAGCAGACCATTGAGGGCTTCATCTCAGAGAGCCCGGACCTGAAGGCCATCATTCGAACGTGCTACGACAGATACCACGTCTTCAACAACGAAATCAAAGACCCCAAACAAAACAGCCAGCTCCTGGACAAAATAGACAAGATGACGATGGCCAACGGCAGAAGCTACTACACCAACGCCATGTTTCTGAGAGCAGAGGAGGCCATCGAGAAGGAGAAGGAGCGACTCCTGAAGGAGATGAAGGCTGAGAGGCAGCGAGAGCTGCAGCAGCTGAGAACCAAGTACGTAGGAACGGCCTGCCGCCGGGAGGAGAACCATCTGCACATCAGATACCAGAACGAAGCCAGAGCTCGAGCCGAGAGATCAAATGACTTCACCGCCGCGCCGGCGGTAGCGATCGGAGCCGCCTGCGGCGCCGCCATCGGGGGGGTGTTCGGCATTATAGGAGGTCCAATTGGTTTGGTGGTCGGAGTTGCAGCCGGCGCAGCTGTTGGAGCGACGGTCGGGGCGATAGCAGTTCGAGTTTCAGATGGCTGCCATGTGCAATAAGGATGATATGGATATGGAGTTAGATCATCACCTGTAGTTATCCAGAACAGCACAACCTGCACCTGAAGCCTTCAAATCATTCACTTTCTGTCAGAAACAAGACTTTTATCATCACTTTTCATCGCTAAGTGAAATGATTTGTACCTGCATTAGAGAGAGATAATCAACCTGCTGAATCTATATATTATTAGTAGTATTATTATTATTATTAATAATAATAATAATACTAATTAATAATAATAATACTAATTAAAATCATGTGGGATAGAAGAAACAAATGAACTTGCATTCCTTTTTATTCATTGTTTATCACAGTGTTGCACAAATACACACTCAGCCTATAAGACATCACCATATCCAGTTTTTACATTTATTCTACGATGTATCTACTGTCTCCTTGTCCCGTACTGAATGAGTGATGGTGTTGCTCTGCACACAATAAGTAGGACTGAAAACACTGTTAAACAGACAAACTGGTCCACAGAAGCGATTCCACAGCGCTCCAGTTGAAAAAAGGTTTTGAGCCGTTATGAAATGTTTCTTCTGCCAGCCTCAAGCATCGGACCATAAAAACAGCTTGTTGTTGGTCAAAGGTGGAAATTCATGTCACCAACAGTTCCCCAAAGCTGAAAACCTTTGTACAGATTTCCTTTGATCTTCTGAGCTATAACGATTTATCACATTTTAAACAGCCTCAAATCAATTTTTACAAAAACGAATGTAATACTTTGCTTTTATTGTGAACCTTGTCAACATAAATGCATGTTCTACTTTATATATATTCAAATAAAGATGATTTGTTATGTTCTTATGAAGATCTCAGTCTAATAATTCTGTTTTAATGTTTGCTGCTTGACGTTCTGGAGAGACAGAAACCATCTTTCGCTGCGATGTTGATCAATAAACACAAATGCTTTCAAACCTGCATCGACGTTCAATATTTCATATTCTGCCAGCAGAAAAAGAACATAAAGCTGAAACCAAAGACGTTGCTTTGTTTTGATCTCTGCAGGATCTCGGAGGCAGAAGCCGAGCGATGAACTTCGGATTATTGTGGTGGGGAAGACGGGAGGAGGGAAGAGCGCGGCGGGAAACACCATCCTGGGACGGAGAGCGTTTGAGTCGGAGCTGTCTCCGTCCTCCCGGACGGCTCAGTGCCAGAGAGCCGAGGGAGAGGTCGGAGGTCGAAAGGTCGCCGTCGTCGACACCCCGGGGCTGTTTGACACTAATGTCAATGAAGAAGAGGTGATGAAGAAGATTAAAGCGTGTATTTCTCTGTCTGCCCCCGGGCCACATGTGTTCCTGGTGGTCCTGAAGCTGGGCCGGTTCACGCCGGAGGAGGAGGAGACCCTCAGGATGATTGGCAGGACTTTTGGAGAGGAGGCAGCGAGATACTCGCTGGTGCTGTTCACACACGGAGACAGACTGAAGAAGCAAACCATCGAAAGCTTTATTTCAAAGAATGAAAGACTGAAAGAGATGATTCAGGTGTTCCACAACAGATATCACGTCTTCAACAACGAGGCGGGCGACCGGGAACAGACGGTGCAGCTGCTGGAGAAAATGGACAGACTGACTGTGGACAACGGCGGAGGACACTACACGGCGAGGATGTACAGAAACGCCCAACGGGCCTCAAAGAAAGAGAAACGACGACTTTTAAAGGAGCTGAAGGCGGCAGAGCAGCAGATGAGGAGCGTCCTGGAGGCCGAAGTCCAGAGAGACATGAAGACAACAGGACAGACAGTTAAAAAGGACAGATGTCTCCTGCAGTAGGAAACAGAGGCAGTCTGACTATTGAGAAGCAGGTGAACAGGTGGAGACCCCTGAATGCATCATCTACAGCCGGGATGCGTTTAGCTGGGGGGGGGGGGCTGCAGGGGGCTCTAAAGGTTCTTTTGTTTGTTTTGCATTAAGTTCACAGCATCTACTTTATATTTGATCCCGTTCAGGTGACTTCTTGTAACCAGAATTTACTTATTTGCTTTAATATTTCAGCATCTTTAGTGTTTTTGCGTCGTTTCGATCTTTAAACTGTGGATCACATCCTCAGCCAGTCGGCATGAATACCAACGCCTGGTTCAGAACAACTGTTTTGGTCTCTGTGTTGTTTTGTAATACATCCAGCAGTTTAACATGGTCGTTAAAAGTGCACTTTGGATGTTTGTTTTTTTTAATAAATAAACAAAGTTCCTCTTTACATTTAGTGTTTCTCACAAAGCTGCCTTGTGTGTTATGGCGTCCTTCAGTTTGGTGAATAATACAGCTCTCTTAGATTTTTTTTATTTCGGTGTCATTTGTACCTGCATACAATCCTATTTCCAAAAAAGTCGGGACGTTGTGTAAAATGTAAATAAACACATAATATGAAGATTAGCATTATGTAAACATATTTAATAGACAATAGAACAAAGACAACATTTATATTTAGCTGATCTGATGAAGGTTGTTTAAAGTCCAAACAGTCTCCAACATGAAACCTTCTGTTGGAGCGAAGCTTTGTATTCACCACGTTGTTTCTGTCTCTACAGGTGTGAGGAGGAGGAGGAGGAGGAGGAGGAGGAGGAGGAGGATTCTTGGTAGGGAGATCGGGAGTTAAACCTGGCAGAGAAATGACTGATAGTTTAAATGATGCTGAAGAAGTGATTCAACACCAACTTTGGGTAAATTCACTGAATTGTCTTTTGGGTGATGATGAAAACTTCAACAGTTTCAGGTTGAAGAAGTTAACTGCTCGCTGCTCACTTATTCTTTAATTTAAATGCTACAATTAGGACAAAATATGCTGCTTTCCCATTTTGAGTATTTGACATGCTTAAACTTTAAGAACTTAAATTTGGACCTTAAACATTTTGATTCGGACCACAATATTTAAGATTCTGTTACTTTAACATTTTCTCTGTTTCTCTAAAGAACTGAGCTCCCTTGTTGTTGTTGTTGTTGTTGTTGTCGTCCTAACTGTACTTAGTTTCTACTTTGTTTATGTATTCTTTCAGATGTAATTTTAGTTTCTTTAAATCATGTTTTTAATGTTTGATTGTCTAATGTTTCTTCATGCTGTTCCGTCTCTGCTAGTCAGATTTTATTTGAGTTTCTCTGCTTCTGTAAAGAACTTAAACTCATTTATTTATTTAAGACTACAGAAACTTGTAGATCGGTTTCTGCCTTGTTCATATATCCTAAGATGTAATTTTAGTCTCTGACCCGTCCTGTTTATTATACTAAGCGTAGTATTTAATATGCGTTAAGTGCAAGTTTTCTAAGTAAGAGCTGGTATCCAGGATACCGGCCATCATACTGATGTTCGATCGGAGTATTGATGAGCTGTACTTTAAACTACCCACCTCTGAGTTTAGTTTTGCTGTTGTCAAGTACATCACCCAAATTCAATTAATTAAACAAATGTGTTTATTGAACCTCATTTATTCCAGATTGAGGTAAATGCTCTGCCAGGTTTATTCCAGGGTCGACTCTGGTAGGAGCGACGTGTTCAGATTCAGCGTTTCATGTTGGGAGGCCTCCCAGCAGGAGATGTAATCTCATCCCTGCAGAGCGTTGCGACATCAGGATGTAGTAGTGTTAGCAAAATCAACTTTAGAGGAGATGGTTTGTCCGTTTTCTCACCTGAAGGGATGGTTTTGGGAGACGGGGAGACGGAGACGGAGACGGGGATGGGGTGGGATGGGGTGGGATGGGATGGGATGGGGTGGGATGGGATGGGATGGGATGGGATGGGATGGGATGGTGGTTCTTGGGGAGTAAACTTGGCAGACGACTCGGACAGCTCAAATTATGCTGGAGAAGCGATTTGATACCAACTTTGGGTAAATTGATGTGATTTTCCTTTCTGTGTTGATGACGATGAAAACAGAATTAATAAGTATAAAGTTGACATGATTCAACACTTTGCTACTCGCTTACATGATTTTAATATCGCCATGAATCACCGGACATGTTACAGGTTGAAACTGTTTAACAACTTGCTGCTCATTTATCTGCTGTTGAAATACTACAATTAGTAAAATATGCTGCTCTGGTGATTTAAGTATTTAACACAAAGTCCTGATGTGAATGCTGAAAGTCTAAAATATTGTTTTTTTTGGCTTGTAAAACTAAATTTATTGCTGAATTTATTGATTTGAATGCTGACAGTTGATGTTTTCTAAGGATTAAGAGTAAAACTGAATGTGATTGAATGTCTGATTTAATATTCTGATAAATTCATATTTTAATGCTTTTCTGTGCTTCTGTAAACAACTTTTAGCTAACTTGTTTGTCATAAATATAGTTCCAGCTTCTGTTTTTAATGTTGTATTGTTTCTCTATTCTGTTCCTGCTCCACTGAACCGGTTCGTGTTATTTATATTTAAAAAAAACATTTTCTCACCTTTCCTGTCAATCATGCACTAATTGTTGTTCCTCTGTTATATAGTAAAATACCGTTGTGAAGATCTCACTATGACCTGAGACCTGAGATGTGTTTTGATTTGTTGCCATTTAAACAATTGATTTGAAATGGAATAAATTAATTATTGTCTTAAAAAGAAAAAAAGTTGCCTTTTAATGTCTGCCGTCATCAATACTTTACACAAAAACAATGATCGTTGTTTATATATCAATCCTTGTTGACTCATATTTTTTTTCAGTCTTTGTTTGTATTTTGATGACTTGAAAGAATAGGTTGCCACAAAATCTATCGTTTAGTTCCTCACCTATTCCTGCCTGGTTTTAGTTTAAAAGCCGTTTCTAAAACTGGTGTTTTTTCTCAAATCACATTTAAATCTGTGAGCTGGTCTGTGCCTCGATTCCATATTAATTAATGGGACGATAAAATACCAGTCTGGATTAAAACACTGGCTTTTTTTGTGCTTTTTGTTAAGATTTTATTGCAACTGGGGTGACATACATGCACCATCACAACAGTCATCATTGTGCTGCTGCCACTGCGTACATTTAAGAAAAGCTGACCCTTTACCGCCCTCTAGTGGAGGCTGCTGAGATGAGCACGCTTTAAACAAACGCTTTATTTTCTACAATAGAAACTGATTTGAAAGATACTTTGATCACATGAGATTGTTAGAGCGCCTTTTAATTGAAGACAAACATTTGTCTAACAGCATGTTGCAAACTAGCTCAGTTTAAAACGCTGCAGTCAATCGTGGTCTTGTGTACAAACAACGGCCTCAAACATCCTTCTCAGCCCGTTTCTTTGATTTCTGGAGCTCATGGGTGGTTTTCCACGTCCTTTAATTCCTTATTATTTTGATGCTCCTCATTAGTATGCAACACAGTTAAATGTACCACTATCCACAAAGTCCTCCTTTCTATAGCAAAACGGTGACAGGTCGTTGAAGCTGAAAAATGTAAGATTGACATTTAAACCTGTGAAACTGATGAAATACTGAGGAGGAAAAAAACCTCAGTGAAATACAAAGTTGAAGAACAAATCTGAATGTTGACATTAAAAAGCACTTTGTAATGAAAAAACCATCAAAATAACTGACATTGTACGATTATACGTTTTTAATGATATTTTAGAGTTCAAGGATTTATTATTATTTTTTTATTTTTTAACTATCAATTCTTTTTTCAGTCACAATAAACGTGTTTAAATTCCGATGATTCCTTTTTCAGTTTCAGATTAATGTTTTAAACTTTAAACTGTAATGTGACGGTTGGAGTTGACAGCACGTGACCGCAAAGCAGCGCTTGTCATGTGACACCCCGCGTCCTGTCCTCGCGCTCCCAGGATGGACGGCAGCGTGGCGGCGCTGCTTTTCTCCCTCGTGGTTTTGTTTTCGGACTCCGGCTCCTCTCAGACTTACGTCCTGAGCGATGAAGGAGGACTGGGCCGAGTTTTGGACGGGATTGGAGGTCTGAGCGGCGGAGGGGTGAGTTCAGGCGGTTCGGCTCGACTTCCTGGTACGATGACGCTTGTTGTGAAGTTCAGTTTCCGTCTGCTGCTTTCTGCAGGCCACGTCTCGGCTGCTGGTGAACTACGCCGAGCCCTTCCGCAGCCGGATACTAGACTACCTGTTCAAGGTACGAGTCGGTGCAGCTCGGTGCAGCTTCGGCCTGAACTCGTGGGAACTCACCGGTGTGTGTTTTATTCTGCTTTCAGCCGAACTTCGGAGCCTCTTTGCACATCCTGAAGGTGGAGATCGGAGGAGACGCTCAGACTACAGGCGAGTTGGACTTCTTCCCTGAAAACAGGAATCAGAAAATGCTCCATGCACGGAGACTCCTTGTGATAACAGCTTCATGCACACTAAAACAAGACGAAAGAGAAGATATGCATCACAGAAATAAGAGATGTTCATCATTTCGTGCAGCTCTTAAACTCAGACTGGATGAGTCACTGCTCAGCAGGTGTTTGTGATATTTGTTTTGCATCAGGGCTGAATGGACACCTGGTGAGTTCATGAAAGAACAACATCTCTGGTTTGTTTTTAATGCACACTGCCCTGTTGACTGGATCAGATGGAACCGAGCCGTCCCACATGCACTACGAGAACGACCAGGATTACTTCAGAGGCTACGAGTGGTGGCTGATGAAGGAGGCCAAGAAGAGGAACCCGAACATCACGCTCATCGGTGAGGAAGCTGCGGGAGGTCCGGCCGGTCAACACAGTCACCAAACTCAGATCAGTTGTTGGCGATTACAACAAAAAAACATTTTTCTGGCAAAAACAACAACAGAATTAAGGATCATAAAGTTCAACAGAAGTCCGCTGCAAGTTTTCCATAATTGCACCATAAGATGAAGTTTAATTTTAGAGCACATTTCAACAACAAGGTGATTTAAAAAGTGATTCACATAAAACCACTAACGGCATTAAAACATCAGGTAAAAGAATAAAAACTCAACGCTGCTTAATTTGCATCATTTTCACCTCGTGTGCGTGTGAACATATGACCTCGCTGCAGATGTTAACCACATCTGTTTGGCAGAAAGGTAATAATTCTGTAAGAGGACTTCACTTCTTCTCTCATTGGAAGTTAAAACTCCTGATTAGTGTTTCAACCATTTCAACTTCTGACAAACAAACTAATCTGTGATTTTATTTTGACCGAACATGCAACACGTCCTCATACGTGTGTGTGTGTGTGTGTGTGTGTGTGTGTGTGTGTGTGTGTGTGTGTGTGTGTGTGTGTGTGTGTGTGTGTGTGTGTGTGTGTAGGTCTGCCGTGGGCGTTTCCTGGCTGGGTGGGTCACGGGAAGAACTGGCCCTACGACTTCCCCGACATCACGGCGACCTACGTGGTGAACTGGATCCTGGGAGCCAAACAGTACCACGACCTGGACATCCAGTACGTCGGGGTGCGTACGTCCTCTCAGGAGATACAACTCATCTGCTTAAACCTCCAGTAGTGGAGAGATTACACCAACAAATATATGCAAACAAAACAAAACAAAAAGGTTGCACAATTACAGCTGGCCGAGGTCAACACATGTTTATGTTTTCAGGTGTTATAGAAGTCTAGATTGGAGTTTGCTTTCAAATGAATGGTTAACTAATAGAAACACACAGATGTTGATGATGTCATCAACTCCTGACGTCGATCAATCAAACTGAACAGGACTGATTAGAAATGAAGCTTCTTGTTTGGAACAGAAAAGTCAAACTCTGCAAAACTGTCGGTTGGAAACTTCACGTCCAACAGAGCAGCTTCCTGGTTCAACTCGACCGTTTAAAAACAATATAACGTGTGCGGTTACTTTTGGTTTAACTACAAAAAACTGGCAAAACTCGTTGCCTTGTTTTCAAGCTGTCTGACTGCTGCTGTTTCTTCACCTGAGGACGACCTCATAATGACCAACAACAACAACAGGAGACAAATCTGTAAATACAGCAGAAGTGTGCAAAATCAATGTGTATCTTTATTTAGTGACAGGATTTGAGTTATTTTGGGCCTCATCGTTCACCGGGTACAAAGGTGTCGTTGCTGTCAGACGTGGTTGACCCACATTGTTTGAAGAGGAAACACACTCGGTCCCATCTGAGCTTCTTGAACTGAAGAGCGTTGAGGAATGCTGTCGGTGCTTCGTGACCTTCAGGCTGAACTACAAACACCTGATCTGACGTCAGCGCTGCAGTATTTTACTGTCATTACACAATACTTGTTACTCACGCAGCAGCACAAACATGCAAAAGATTACAAATAGGAAGATCACACTGTTAAAGGTGATTATTGTTGATTATTATTGATCCGTTTCCTCTGCAGAGAAAAGTTCTTTCTCTCTTTCTGCTGCTGTTATAATAGAAAAGTACCGAGGTTGCAGGTTCACCGGGCTTTAAAAGGGAACGAGACACTCTGGTTTAGTTTATTTAAAGTTTCTCCCAGAAGTACAAACTGCTCTAAACCGCGCTCTTCACGTTGAACCCTGAATGCACCTCCACCACGGTGCTTCAAACCTGTAAGTTACCATGAAATTAAAAATGAACCTGAACAAGTTTATTATGGGACTAAAATTCCTCTTTTAATCTGTTTAGATTTGGAACGAGCGAAGCTACGACGTCAAGTACATCAAGGTAAACCCCGAACTTACTCTCGCTGCACCTTTCCGTTGATTTGACTGTTGCATTGTGGGTAGGCTACACTGTGAACTGCAGGAGAAAAACAGCCACTAACATTGAGCCGAGTCCCACGGGGAGATGCAGCGGGACTCCCAGCATGAGGTGATGTCTGAAGGTGGTTCCTCTGAGAGCATGTCTTTGTTGCCAAGGTGCTCCGGGACATGCTGGATAAAGTTGGTCTGAGAGGTGTCGGCGTCATCGCGGCAGACGGCGATTGGAGCGTCGCTCAGTCTCTGATCGTTGACCCGAACCTCAACGACTGTGTTGAGGTGATTGGGTAAGTATGGGCCGCTCAAAGTGCCACGAAATCACACTGAAAAAGTCTCCGTGCGTCGTCGCTCCTTTGACCAGACGACACTGAAGGTGCTGAGAGTTCACCGAAGGACAGTTGGATCGCCGACGACTGATTGATCGATTGATTGACTGATCATGTGACGCGTGTCTGCGTAAAGAAACCGCATGACTTTAGTGACGTCTCCTCTGGAAATCCGCTGCAGAGCTGAATGTTTGTGGCTGTTGTTCTGCTGCGTGGCGACGGTTCAATCAGAAACTTGATGAGCTGTGTGTGAGCGTGCTTTAGTGCAGCAGCAGTAGTGTTGAGCACGAAATAAACGGTTCATTGCTGCCATCATGTAAAAAAAAAAAAAAACACATTTCAAAACGTCTATATAATCTGAGGTGGTTTAAAAGCTGCAGGAATCAACATCTTTATATTAATATTCAATCAAACATGCAGACAGTCATCACCTCGGCTGGAGAAGATATTTATCAGATCAAATCTACACATTCATTTTTTTGCATTTCCATTTTCTCAGTGAAATGATGTGCGTACGTGTTAAAAGGCTGAAGTCACTTGTCATCAATAGTGTAAAACTGAAAATCCAATTATTGTGATATCATCAGGTTTTAAAACGTGAGATAAACCGTCAGAGTTCATAAACACAGCGTCTGTTTCAGCTCTTCGTTCATCGTTCAGCAGCGCTGCTGTTTATGCATTCAAACACCGGGATCAGTTCTGAGTCGTGCTTCCTGCGAGGCTGGTTTTCATCTACGGTCGATTATTAATCAAACCTTGTGAATTAATATCGAGTCAAATCAAAAGATGCATCAGAATCCGGCCTCGGTAATCACCCACATTTTAAGTTCCCCAAAACTCACAAAGTGTTTCCGACTCTTTAAAATCTCAGTTGTGGTTTGGCTGTGATAAACTCTCCGCATGCTGCCGACACATTTCAAATCCGGCGGGCCTTCAGCAGCTGAACGACCACGTCCGTGTTGTTCAGCTGGTTTCATTCCAAACTGAAGTTTTGTTTACACGATGGCAGCAGTTAGCAGCCGGACCGGGCCTGATGCGCTGTGAACCGTCTCCTCTCTGCACCAGCTGCTGCGCTACACGCTGGATAAGAGCGGTCTGGAGGCGGTCGGGATCGTAGCCAGCGACAACCTGTGGGAGCCCATCGCCCTGTCGGTGCTGCTCGACGCCGAGCTGGGCGGGGCCGTGGACGTGATAGGGTAGGAGCTGCAGCTGCAGCCGGCTGCGTGACGGTCTGTCTGCAACTTACAGTACTGAATCTCTAATGACCTCTAATGGCTTCATGACGTCATGTTCACGTTACTAACCGTCGTTACAACGGCTCGTCTGCGTTCGAAGGAGGATTTTCTTCTTTCGTGTGCTTCTCGGCTTTGAGGAAGCAGCAGACGTGTTTTTCTTTTGTTCTGTGTTTTCAGTTCTGCTGTGTGCATGAAGACTTTTGAACACAATACTGGAAAAGGTTTACTGTAAAGTCAAAGTATATTTCTTTGTGTTTCTTGTACAATGTGAAGAAATGTTGAAAGACACCAATTAGCTGAATAAAAGGGACCTGCTAGTTATTTAAAATATGTAAATACTCGTGCAACACAATTCACATCATTACAACTAAACAACGCTTTGAAATGACCTTAATATCAGATGATATATTGAAGTTCTGTGAACTATGAACCTTGATCACAGAGCTTATTATTTTGAGCCCATCTTTTAGACAAAGCTGAGACATGTTATTGTAGATGAAGAGCTGCTAGTGTCTGTTTTTAGGACTCATGTCGGTTCTGTGGTTTGGATTTCATTTGGAAACTAATCGACCTAAAAAGGTATAAAATCAGACATTACAACTTTTCCTTCACCGAACAGCTCGACGAACTGCTTTTGTCGCTGCTGGTCACCTCCTGTAGAAATGAAAACCTACGTAATGATGTCATCGTCTTATCGTACTAACGCCGACCTTGTGTTGCGTGTGCGGCGGACAGCGCTCACTACCCGGGAACCACCACGGTGACGGACGCCCTGAAGACGCACAAGAAGCTGTGGTCCTCGGAGGACTACAGCACCTTCAACGACGAGGTGGGCGGAGGCTGCTGGGCGCGCATCCTCAACCAGAACTACGTCAACGGACACATGACGGCGTGAGCGACACACGTGAAGTCTTTCATCATACATCCATTCAGCGCTTCAAGGCACATTTCTAAAACGCTCCATCGCTGATTCCTCCTCCAGCACCATCTCCTGGAACCTGGTGGCCAGTTACTACGAGGACCTGCCGTTCAGCAGAGACGGGCTGATGACGGCCAACGAGCCCTGGAGCGGCAACTACGTGGTGGAGTCTCCCATCTGGATCACAGGTCAGATCACCTGTTAGCAGGAGACACATTCGTTTAACAAGTTACAACCAGACACATCTTTAAAGAAACAAAGAGGACCGCTATGAAAGAGGCTGAAGAGAACTACGGCGCTCGAGAAGTGTGATGACGTTAAATTAAAGTGTTTCTAAATGTAGAAAAGGACCGAGGGTCAGAGCAGAGCCTCAAATCTAAACAAACAAAGTTCTCCGCTCTTCTACTTGATTCCTACTTACATCAATACCAGGTCTCCACGGCGATACATGTGATTAGTCATACATGTGATCAGTCATACATGTGATCAGTCATACATGTGATCAGTCATACATGATTAGTCATACATGTGATCAGTCATACATGTGATCAGTCATACATGTGCTCAGTTATACATGATTAGTCATACATGTGGTTAGTCATACATGAGCTATGGAACATGTCATCATGTCAACATACAGCGAGCACCAAAGGAAGTGTCTGTCAGAGCTGCAGAGTGAAAGTACACAACTCTGAACTCTTAATGAAACAAGCAACGATGAGGAGACACCTGCTGGTGTCTTTGGGTATTACAGGAGAGCGACACAAACCAACACTGTTGCAACATGTATGTTGAGAAAATGTCCTGCAGAGACGTGAAGCTTTTCATTGTTTTAGGATTGATTCAGAGTCTCTGAAATATGTCATAAATTACTTTCCAGCTTTGAGAAGAATATCTGTGAACCAAGAGCCGTTTGTGTTTCGGAAAATGTTTTAATAAATAATGACTTCTTACCGTTACAATCCCACGTTGTGTTGTTTCCCCTGCAGCTCACACCTCACAGTTCACTCAGCCAGGCTGGACGTACCTGCAGACCGTTGGACATCTGGTGCAAGGTGGGAGTTATGTCGCCCTGACTGACGGCAAAGGAAACCTCACGGTTGTCATAGAAACCATGGCAAGTTCAGCTTTACTTTTTTTTTTTTTCATATTTTTACTTGTTGCCACAAATGTTTGTGACCTCCAGGCTGCAGCTGGCCGTCACCTCACTGTTGCACAAACATCCTTATCTGCTCTTCAGATACACGAGTTCAACTTCCACTTTTTATTGTTGTTTCTACACGTATGACATTAAAAAAACAACAAAGTAAATGTTCCTCAGGGCAGATTTATTACAGAATAAATGTAGACTGAAAATACACCCAGTTAACTGATGGTTTTGTTTCCTTTATAGACTCACGATCATTCAGTCTGCATCAGACCTCCGCTCCCTGCCTTCAATGTCACTTCCCAGAATGCAACGTTCCAGCTGCAGGGATCCTTTGTAAGTTAAGAGGTCTTCATGACTCTGGTAGAAGTTAATGAGCGGCGCTGTCATCTTACACCTATTTTCTTTTCTCTCTCAGGCCTCCATCAAAGAGCTCCAAGTTTGGCGCTCACAGTTTAACTTCAAGACCAACAAGCCGTCCTTCTTTGAGAAGTTAACTCCGCTGAAGGTAAAGAGACCGTTTAAAGAAACGTCCTCCACGATGTTCTTAACGTTAACAGTGTTTTAATGTTTGGACTTTTAGCTGTTAGATGGATCGTTCACCTTGAATCTGGCTGCCGACGAGGTTTACACATTCACCACGGTGACCTCAGGGAGGAAGGGCAGCTTCCCCGACCCGCCTCCCTCCGCTCGCTTCCCCAAAGTCTACAAGGACGACTTCGATGTTCGTAAGTAGAACACACGGAACCATTTTACTCGATTTCACCTTCCAGGTATATTTAAATACGTCTTCGTGTGTTTCCTCCACCTGTGTATCGCCCTCCTGCAGGAAACCCCGAGTTCTCCGAGGCGCCGGACTTCGCCGACCAGACGGGCGTGTTCGAGTACTACGTCAACCTCACGGACGCCGGACCGCACGTCTTCACCTTTCGACAGGTTCTGACCCAGAGACCCGTCACGTGGGCGACGGACGCCGACCAGACCGTCAGCGTCATCGGGGACTATCAGTGGTGGGAGGATGTTTTTAGTCCTGGTTGCCTAGTGACCAACTTAACGGTCCTCTGCGCGGCTTCATCTCCTACCGGGAACGTTTTCTCTTCCCGTTTATTTTACTTCCCGATTCGGTCGTGTTTCCTTCACTTCTCTTCGTCTGTTTTGGCTAAACGTTGTGAAACGGCTTCTTCTTTTGTCCGTCGTGCTCGTTGTTGTTATTAATGCTCGTTATTATTTCATAACCGTTTCACATGCCGTGTCCGAAGCGGGGTGGAAACGCATTTCTTGTCCAAACTGAAAGGCCGCGGGGGTCGACGGTGATGTCGTGATGTGGTCGACATGTGGGTGTTTTATTTTGAAAATTTGACCAGACTTCCTGCCCGGCCGATCTTCTCGGTTCAGCTTCTGTCAAACGAGGACTTGCAGGCTGCGTTTAGTGCCGCAGAAACATTTCGCCTTAAAGTCCAGAACCGTGACGGACGTCTGCGTGCGTGTTGTTGCAGGAGGAACCTGACGGTGACGTGTGACGTCTTCATGGAGGACGTTAAGACCGGCGGCGTGTTCGTAGCGGCCCGGGTGGATAAAGGAGGCCAGTCGGTGCGCGGTGCTAAAGGAGTCTTCTTCTGGGTGTTCGCTGACGGCTCCTACAAAGTGACCAGCGATCTCGGTCCGTATGAGCAGCACCAACAAACACAGGAAATACAGATGTACAACTGTTGTCCAGGAAGAAGCGGGTCGAAGTGCTTGTGTTGCTGCTGTTCCTCTCATCCGTCTTCTTCTGTTCACAGCTGGACAGACGGTCCTCGCGGAGGGAAAGTCCGGCACCCGAGCGTACGTCTGGTTCACGTTATCGCTCTCCGTCACAGTAAGAGCGCACCAAGTCATGTTCGGAGGCGTTTTGACACTAAAACTTGCTTCATTTTTATTCCATCCACGAGCTTTCCCCCCAAACTTTCCTTTGATAACGAGTCTGGAGGACTGAAGAGAACAATTTAAAGTCCAACGAATACTCGATGATTTCAAAATGCTAAATTAGAGAGTTTTTTATTTCCTCCACAATCACTTCGGTTCTTAAATCCTGAACACGGTGATGCAAACCTCACTGAGTACAGTTAGTTATCACCAGCTTTGTTCTGGCTTATTGAGACTGTGGGAAAACCTGAAGTTGCATCACTCCTCTGGTCCGCTGCAGACTTTTTAAATGAGGGAAATCGGAGAGTTTCCATCAGAGCTACTTTTTGATAACTCTTAAATGTTTTATTTATTCTGAATTAAACTGGTAATCTGCCGATTACAAGTTTCTCAAATGTGATGACAGTAAACTGGGTTTTGGACTTCCAGTCAGACGTTTGAGTAGACAGAGAGATATTAGTTTTATTGTGTTTTCGTAACATGTATTCACATAGCTGAGCTCCACCCAAACCAGCTGAGTCCTCTTCGTAGTGACGCTGTACCTAATAAAGTGCTCCCGTCTCCCCGGCAGGGCCAGTCTGCCGCCGGGCTTCTGAACGGACACCCGCTGTGGAGCACCGCCGTGGTCCCGACACCGAAGAGCGGCTGGGCTGCGATAGGGACGCGCTCCTTTCAGCTGGCCCAGTTCGATAACTTCGCCGTGGCGGCGCAGTGACGATGTCACTGACATAATGATTGACACGATGCTGTGAATGTTCTGATTAATGTATTGACTTGATTAATGCCTTTGTTAACACTGTCGATTTGATCTGTTATTTTCTGTAAAGATTTAAAAAGGGATAAATTAAACTTCATGCACCCTTGAACTTTGCTGTTTGACATAATTATAAATGATTTTCTGTTGGATTTTTTTTTATACGGTTTTAACTGCTTTTCGAAGGTTTTAACTCCATGTGTGTTTTAAAGGAACAACATGTGCTTCCCTCAGTGGAGTGGAAATTGTCATAATAAATAAAATGTCTATTTTGACTTAAGTTTGTCACATAAGTGTGTTTCCATCTGCCAGACACCTTCAGGACTTATTCTCACCCTAACACGTTAAAGAAAGCATAAATAAAACACAAATGAAACATAAAACATAAAGCAGCTGAACTGGTTGGGATGAAGTTGATCTCAATAATTGAGGATCTCTCAGTTGAACTCAGGTCAACAAAGGTCGCGTTAAACCTGAGCGATCACGTGTCTGATAAAACCTCCGTTGACGTCGGCAGCATGGATCAGCTGTTCACGGGCGGATATCCGCCAACAGGTACTTCCGCGTCGCGTCTCCATAGCAACGGGACACCAACGGCAAACCGCTGAAAGCAAGATGCAGCCGGAGAAAGTCAAACGTTCACCGAAGCGAGTCTTTGTCAACGACGTGGACTCGTACGCGTCTAAATACATCGCGAAGGTAACTCGGTGAGGTTGTTCTGTTGTAGTTGGGACGAGATCATCTGCCAGCTGACGCCGTCGTCGTGTTTACAGCTCCTGTGTGAATGTACCGACGCTGATGGTGATGACGAAGAGGTGACGTCAGACCACAGCGGAGCAGCTTTCCAGGTTGTCGGGACAGTTGGTGAGGGACGGGCCGCGGACGGGCCGGATGTCCTGGAGGAATACTCGGTGAGTCACCAGACTGGTGAGCGACTTCAGGGTCCATTTAAACCCAGACTTTAAGATGTTTTTCGTTTGTACGTCAGCAACCAGACAGGAAGGAGCTGCTTTCTAAACTGATGGACTGTGATGTTGTGATCTACAACATTACCCAGCATGCCGTGCATGTGGAGGAGGCCCTGTGGGCTGTTTCAGGTGAGTCGGGCCTTGTGGGCTGTTTCAGGTGAGTTGAGGCCTTGTGGGCTGTTTCAGGTGAGTCGGGCCTTGTGGGCTGTTTCAGGTGAGTTGAGGCCTTGTGGGCTGTTTCAGGTGAGTCGGGCCCTGTGGGCTGTTTCAGGTGAGTTGAGGCCTTGTGGGCTGTTTCAGGTGAGTCGGGCCTTGTGGGCTGTTTCAGGTGAGTGAGGCCCTGTGGGCTGTTTCAGGTGAGTCTGTGGGCTGTTTCAGGTGAGTTGAGGCCTTGTGTGGGTGAGTTGAGGCTGTGGGCTTCAGGTGAGTTGAGGCCCTGTGTGGGCTGTTGTTTCAGGTGAGTGAGGCCCTGTGGGCTGTTTCAGGTGAGTCTGTGGGCTGTTTCAGGTGAGTTGAGGCCTTGTGGGCTGTTTCAGGTGAGTTGAGGCCCTGTGGGCTGTTTCAGGTGAGTTGAGGCCCTGTGAGTGAGGCCTTGCCCTGTGGGCTGTTTCAGGTGAGTGAGGCCTTGTGGGCTGTTTCAGGTGAGTGAGGCCTTGTGGGCTGTTTCAGGTGAGTTGAGGCCCTGTGGGCTGTTTCAGGTGAGTTGAGGCCCTGTGGGCTGTTTCAGGTGAGTGAGGCCTTGTGGGCTGTTTCAGGTGAGTTGAGGCCCTGTGGGCTGTTTCAGGTGAGTTGAGGCCCTGTGGGCTGTTTCAGGTGAGTTGAGGCCTTGTGGGCTGTTTCAGGTGAGTTGAGGCCCTGTGGGCTGTTTCAGGTGAGTCCCTGTGGGCTGTTTCAGGTGAGTGAGTGAGTGAGGCCCTGTGGGCTGTTTCAGGTGAGTCGGGGCCTTGTTTCAGGTGAGTCTGTGGGCTGTTTCAGGTGAGTGAGGCCCTGTGGGCTGTTTCAGGTGAGGGGCCTTGTGGGCTGTTTCAGGTGAGTGAGGCCCTGTGGGCTGTTTCAGGTGAGTCGGGCCTTGTGGGCTGTTTCAGGTGAGTTGAGGCCCTGTGGGCTGTTTCAGGTGAGTGAGGCCTTGTGGGCTGTTTCAGGTGAGTTGAGGCCTTGTGGGCTGTTTTAGGTGAGTCTGTGGGCTGTTTCAGGTGAGTGAGGCCCTGTGGGCTGTTTCAGGTGAGTGAGGCCTTGTGGGCTGTTTCAGGTGAGTCTGTGGGCTGTTTCAGGTGAGTTGAGGCCCTGTGGGCTGTTTCAGGTGAGTCTGTGGGCTGTTTCAGGTGAGTGAGGCCTTGTGGGCTGTTTCAGGTGAGTGAGGCCTTGTGGGCTGTTTCAGGTGAGTCTGTGGGCTGTTTCAGGTGAGTTGAGGCCCTGTGGGCTGTTTCAGGTGAGTCTGTGGGCTGTTTCAGGTGAGTTGAGGCCCTGTGGGCTGTTTCAGGTGAGTCTGTGGGCTGTTTCAGGTGAGTGAGGCCTTGTGGGCTGTTTCAGGTGAGTGAGGCCTTGTGGGCTGTTTCAGGTGAGTGAGGCCCTGTGGGCTGTTTCAGGTGAGTGAGGCCTTGTGGGCTGTTTCAGGTGAGTGAGGCCTTGTGGGCTGTTTCAGGTGAGTCTTGTTTTGGACACCAGCCTGTTGTCTGCCTGTTTTCTCAGGTGCTGCTCACAGATGCAGTTTGTCTGGAAGTGTTGATGAGTTGCTGGCAGGGTTTCTTCATTTCGTTTGTGCCCTCGAGCCCATTTTTATGTCCCCAAACTGTCGTGGCCTCGGCATCTAAACCGGCCTCATGTTGTCGTGTTTAATTTGATATTCAGTTACCAGAAACAAACACTTTAACTATTGCTGTCAAATCCCCTTCAACCTCATCTGTATCTGATATTCTGCCATGTTGTTTTTATTCCTTCAATGTCCCGTGTTGCTTCGACGTCTCCTCCTCCTGTCTTTCACTTTTAGCCCTCCACGGTGAGATCGGCCGTTTTTCTCGACCGAAGATGTTCATCCTCGTCTCCACGGTGATGACCTGGGCCTGCAGCAACCCCATTGACCCGGTAACACAGATTATTCTTAATTTGAGGTGACATGGATGTATCTTTAAAATCAGGGCTGGGATTCAAACCAAAGGTTGAACTACGAATACCGACCCGGAAAAGATGGAAGAAACATGTTGTATTTGATATTTGTAATAAATTGACATCACTTTGATTGATTTTTTTTTCTTTGACATCAAAGTTATTGTTGTTCAGTAGAGAACATACAAACTTAAAGTCTTTTTAGTGTCTGTTGTCGGTCATTTTAGTGGATTATTTTTCATTTTTACGATGTGACAGGTCTTCGCTCATCAACAAATCCGTCCAATCAGATTTAAGTTTGTTTTTCGTATCAGGAATCTGTGGAGCTTCCTTTCACCGATGAGATCTTCTGGCGCAGAAAAGCTCATCCCAACTTCCAGCAGCACATCGAGTTGGAGAGGAGGGTCGTCAAACTGGGAAAAACCGTGAGACACGTTGGACGTTGTTCGATTTCTGTGATTCTGTCAGATCTTTGTGATTTAGAGGAATCTCAGTGTTACATGGTGGTTGATTTCAGAACAGAAAGCTCTTCTCCACGTATGTGGTGGCTTCAGGACTGCAGTACGGGATGGAGGAGCAGGTCTTCCACTACGCTTTCAAGGTGAGGTTTGTCGATAAATAAGATCTCTTTTTATCTGAAAGTTTAAACTTAAAGTCTGATCTGGACGTCCACTTTTATTCCAAGTGGACATTTAGACCTCTCGGTGTTGAAAAAGATACAAGACGGTTTCTTGAGTTGTCGAGACGTCCGTCTTTGACTGAAATGACCAAAACAAACAGCACAAATTTACATTTTCCTTCAAGCGTCTGAATAATTAAAATAATCCGTATTTTTGTTTGTTTTCAGAAATCCTGGCTGGGACAAGAGAAGAGAGTACCGGTGTTTGGAGACGGCAAGAACATCGTCCCCATGATTCACGTCAAAGACCTGGCGAGGTTGGACGAGTTTATTCTGCACGACCACTACAGACCTCCGTTGGCTTTTTAATATCGTTTTATGAAGGCTGTGATGTCTTTGTGTTCCAGCGTGGTTCAGAACGTGATCCAACAGCGGCCCAAACCGTTCTACCTGCTGGCTGTGGACTCGTCCAGTAACACCATGCTGGACGTAGTGAAGGTGTGAGGAGCAGATGAACACATCAAAGATGTATCATGTACAAACAAACATTGGAGGGAACCAAGGAGAGTTCGATTGTGTTACACAAACAAAACACTCGTCTTTCATTACATCTGTGACGGTTTATGTTCACAGATGAAGTTTGTGTTGTTTGTCCACCAGACGATCTCCTCAGCTCTCGGACGGGGACACATCCAGAAGACAATCTTTCAGGAGGCTTTCTTCATGCAGGACCTGAGTGTTGGTTTACATCACACACCTCACCGTCGTGCTCACGGCTGTTTGTTTTAGATGCTGCTGATTATTCACGATCCTTCCTGTCGCTACAACTGGAAATGACAACAGATGTTTTTCCGCTCGTACTGATTATTGTTATTATTTTGAGAAATACTCTTTATTTCTTTGAGACACAGATGAGAAGATTGATATCAAACTCGTGTGTGTGTTAAGAACAGCTGAAATGACATGGTTAGCTTAGCTTAGCATAAAGAAATCAGCGAGTTTCTGTCCAAAGATCAAAAATACACTGCAGCTCTAAAGTTTGAATTTACACAAACATAATGGAAACGACTCTGATTTAATCAGTCAATCAGATGTTCACCTTCTTGTCACGCTCAGTAAACAAACATGATCATTATGAATGAACATTGAGGACAGGGAATTTAAGAAATAAAAATAAGATTCTCCAAAATGTTCATGTTTTCCTTTGAGATCTGCTGACTCGTTCTTTTCTACTCAACAGGTGATGGAAATTGATTCCTTGCAGGTCAACCTGCGCATGGAGGCCATTTACATCAGGAAACTGTTCTCGCTCAGCTGGCTGTGTGAGACCGGTCTGGTGGAGAACATGGAGGCGGTGGTGGAGGAGTACCGGCAGACCCGCGGGCTGCTGGTGGGAACCGACGCACACGTCAGAGTCCAAACATACACGAGAGCTGGAAACATGAACGGTTCAGAACTGAGACGAGTCCACGCGTCCGTAGTGCTGCTGATGTCATGATGTTCATCTGATGTCGTGTTCGTTGTTGTGTGTTGTGTGTTGTGTGTGTTGTGTGCAGCCCATCCGTGTGTGTGTTCTGGGTCCTCCTGCAGTGGGGAAGACCACCATGTCCAAAAAGATCTGTGAACACTACCAGCTGCATCACATCTTCCTGAAGGACGCCGACGTGTCGTTTCAGAGCGGAGGTAGTTCTCCTCGGAAAGTTAAATCACTTTCAAACAGATCAGCTTCCTACAAACTGCTCCGTACGCATGTTCACAATGAAGCTCATGTGTTTATTTATTGTTATAAATGAGACAAATTCTGATGAATTTATCAAAACAACTTGTTTACCGCTACAGTAAAGTTCAAATGTTATATTTTAAAATGCACAAAACTATCAGGATCTTTACGAGAACAGACCTTTTATTTTCAACAGGAACACAACAAACAATTCAAAGACCCAGTAAATATAAATAATCCTGGCAAGGAGCTGTGATTAAAAACAACAACTATGATTCTATATGGTGCTACTAGGTGCATTGTGGGAAATATAAGACGCACTTCATCCGTCCCTTGAAGTACCGAAGCACACTGGATGTTCCCGGAAGGTCAAACGAGCTCTTCTGTGTCTCAGGTCCTCCGGACGAACCGCTGGAGGTGTTGAAGAGGAAGATGATGTCCAACCCCTGCAAGAACCAGGGATTTGTTCTGGACGACTTCCCGAGGACGTTCGAACAAGCGGAGGAGCTCTTCTACGGTGAGACGACGGCAGGAAGCTCAGAGAGACGTGTATGAACGGATGAACATCTGTTGTTTCTTCTCCAGCTGAGGAACAGGAAGGAGTCTCACAGACCAGGAAGATGCTGCCAGGTCTGTCGTCATCATGCTGTCATTTCCTCCAGAAACACGTCCGCCAACAAAACTGCATCCAGTTGTTTCTTTTACAACTCCAGCAGCAACACAGGTTGATGGTCGGAGCGATGGATGCGCTGCATCAGTCACGGTTTCCTTGTGCGGCCCACAGAGTTGGTGTTGAGCCTGGACGCGTCCGACAGCTTCCTGATCGACCGAGTCATCAACCTGCCGGAGAGTTTGGTGACGGAGCATCACTACGAGCAGGAGCACTTCCTCAGGAGGCTGGCCCGGTACAGGGAGGGCAACATGGAGGAGGAACCCGTGGTCCACTACTTTATTGAGCAGGACATCTCCCCTGTGTTACTGGGTAACCCGTGAAGCAGGATCACGTCCTGAGAGGAGGTGAAGGAGGGAGGAGTCCGTCTCTAAACCTTTCTGTGTCTCCTCCTCCAGAGATCACCAGCAACGACCAATCCGACTGGTGGCTGCTGATGCAGAAGATCTTCACCGCTGTCGGCCCGACCAGGAACTACGGTGCCAGCATCACGGAGGTGGAGGAGGAGGAGCGGAAGGAGACGGAGGAGAGGATGAAGAGAGAGGCCAAGGAGAGGGCAGAGGAGGAGCAGCAGGAGGAAGAGGAGGCCAGGAGCCGGGCTGCATCCTGGGAGGAGTCGGTAGGTGGAGAAAAGGAGCTTCACAGTCACAGTGTGTGACAGAAGAGACTCCGACCATCACTGGAGGAGAACTCGTCTCTGATTGGACCTTCAGATAAACACGACTTCTTCTTCACGTGTTGTCATAACGCAGCTTTTCACTTCATCAGCAGTGTTTGTAGATGAACGAGTTGTGAGCTGCTCTGAGTGTCTTTAATGTTTGGTGGAGAACCCTGTTTGTGTTACTGTGTGTGTCAGACTCGGCGTTTGGAGGAGGTGAGGCAGCAGGAGGCGGAGCTCCTGGAGGCGGAGTCGGGCCCCAGCAGGAAGTACCTGATGGAGCACGTGATGCCGACGCTGACCCAGGGTCTGATCGAGTGCTGCACAGTTCAACCTGACAACCCCGTGGACTTCCTGGTACTGAACTCTGTATGTCATCACCATCAGGACTTCTCTTGACTTTAATCATGATCATGTGTTTTGGTTTTATTTTGTTCCAGGCGGAGTTTCTGTTTAAGAACAACTTCACTGATAACCAACAGTAGAGGCTTCCTCCTGGACACAAACGCCTGCGATGTACAGAAAATACACAACTGGAAAAAACAACAACAACAACATTTTTTCACTTTTGAGTGCTTTTTGGTATATTAGACTGCAGCCAATCACATGCAGCTGTTCAGTTGGAGGAAACCCTCCTGGAGTCTTTGAGACTTCACTCATTATGTTGCATGTGTCCCTCAGTTCATGCTGGGATTTTGATTGGGTGTGATTTGTTAGCGGACCATTCTCCTGCCCCTGTTGTATTTACTCAGCTCTGTTTGGGCTCCTGTGTGCCGGCCGTTACTTAAAAGCACCTCAAAAAGCGGATGAAAGTGTGCACGAAGCCAAAAGCTAATTAGGAAGTTAATTTGCTTAATGAACTTGGTAAAATGGAAAGTAGACACGCTCGGGTCATAATTGCTTTGATTTGGCTTCAGATATCCAGGAAGGATAAATGTTACAAATGGCAGCTAATTTGTGTCTCTCTCATGTTGCCACTCGCAACTCCAAAGTGAACATAATTGGTTGCGACAGAACACCGAATTATTTCGTTGTACATACTTAATCACCACACGGGGAAATTAGTGGAGTTTATTTGGGAAACATTGTGACAGAAGCTGCTGCAAGACAATCTGACAGCAGCATCTGAGGCCCGGCCAACATGGAGGCCGAATAGACCCGGTCTTACAGTCGTGTCGTGGTCTCATTTGATGTTCTGCCCTGACGTGGATCCGTCAGCTGGTTGGAAGAGAACTTATTACCAGACTGGAATTTACACCGCAAAGAAGTTCTGCAGGAACATACGTGTTATCAAATCAGCAGGAACGTGCTTCACTCTCATCGTTCAGTTACTATCGTAGAGGACAGTTAATATACAACGGACTCCTTTTAGTTCTGCTGCAGGAGCGACCTTCATCTTCTTCTTCATCAATCATATTGAATCTGCTGTGAGTGCTGTTGAGCTTTGACAGCCAGATGCAGCATGTTTGTGTTGGCACACAGTAAGTTATGAAGTAACTTCCGTCAGCCTGAATGGGCTTGTTTTGATCCGTGTGTCCAGCAGGGGGCGCTCAAAGCCCCTTCGAGTCTACTGGATCACAGGATCACTCGTTTTATCTGCATCAGTTGCAGGAAGTAACTCGTACATTGAGTACTTTAACCGTTTCTACCATTCGATGGTATATTTAAAATGTTTACTGCTTCACCTACATTTCAAGATTAAGATTGAGGGAAAAGAAAACTAAAAAAACAAACTTTGTTCCAATAAAGAGACATTTCCCTCAAATCAGTTTTTTTTTTTTTTCCCCTCTATTTTCAACCTCATTGATGACCTCACAACCTCCACAGATGTATTCAGTGACCCTTTGGAGGGGCCTGACCCTTATATTGGAAACCACTGCACAAAACTGTCAGTGAAAAGTGCAGCACAGATGTGTGTGCCACTGAGGAGTCTGGGTAATGTACAGTGTTGTTGGCCTCAGTGTGAATACACACACACACACACACACACACTCAGAGATACACTCAGAGCAGCTCTGTTGGTCCTATTTAGGTTTTATTCTTTTCTGTTATGTACCAGCATAACACTGTAGTCTGTCTACCGTGTAGCTTTCATCTTTTGTTCACGTTCTGAAAATCTCTGCAGACGTGAATAACTTTTCTAAATCACATCCAGCCGACCTGAGTCGTAACAGGATGTTAGCAGGCTTTGGGATCACACGTGACCTTTGACCTCTACAGGAGAGTTCTGCCAAGCTACTATCAAGGTTGCATGTTTGAATTGGTCTGGTTTGAGTTCATTTACTGAGCTGAAACATGCTTCGGTCTCCCGGCTGTTTCACTTGCCGTGTTTGGCCACTAGGTGTCAGTCTTGGATCACTCGTCGCTCTCACTGGACAGGTGAAGGAATTTATTTGTGTTTTGACTCTTTGAAAATACTCATGATGAAATGTTTTGATTTCTTTTTTTATTAAATGTACAACAACCATCCTCACTGAATGTTGGCGTGTGGAACGATGGTAATATGAATGAACACAAACTGAAGAGTCACTTCTGCATCTTTACTCACCGAGTGTTTAACATGAAATCAGCTGCTGACAACGAAGCAGACAAACATGTATTTTTCTACGATGATGTGAGTCTGTTTTTGGAGCTCGGCTCCTTCTGTGGACGACAAAGACATCTGAGCGAATGCTCCATCAGCTCTGACCGTTATTTTATTTGTTTTATTTGTCACAACCCTCCAACTTTATGGAAGTGCAAAATAAAATGTTTAAATACTCTAAATAATCAATAATTAAATATTAGACTTCACACATCTGTCGAGGTTCAAGGTCAAATTCATCATCATCTGCTCACGTCCACCTGGATCCACATGGACATTCATACATGTGGAAGGGAAACACGGACCGGACACGCCAGCTCCATGTGCAGAAGACCTTTAAACATGCTTATTGTGCTGATTCAGTAGCTTCGCTCCTCAGAACTTCAGCTGGATGTTGGATCGTCTGTTGTTGTTATCTGTGTCTGAACTGACATGTCGCCATGAAGATAACACGACGTGATATCACAGCATCACACGGCTCCGACGACCTCTGACACGTGGCTTCAGCTGATGTATGTCCCTCCATCATCTCTAATACAAACCATCAGCTGCTGGAAGCCAGGTCTGTCTGAGTGTGGCAGAATCCACTCGCACTGATGCTGGTCACTGTTCCCTAACACCCCTTAATCCTGAGTGGGATCACTCACACACACACACACTCACTCACACACACACACACACACACACACACACACACACACACACACACACACACACACACACACACACACACACACACACACACACACACACACACACACACACACACACACTCACACACACACACACATGCTCACACACACATGCTCACACATACAGAACTGACAGACAAACACTGACAACCAGGCTGATGGACAAACACACAGACATAATACAAACTCATATCCAAATAGACAAAGGCACACATATCACACACACATATCACAAACACACACACACATATCCCCAAAAAGCCCGCCACCAGCCTCGTTGTGAGCACTCGGAGAGGGAAAATGTGTTTTGTTGCTTAGGAACAGTTTGCCTTGCGTCTCAGTAGGGGGTCTCTTTCTGAATATCATTATGTCCCCCTCAATCGGGGAGGACGACACATTTTTCTTTTCTGCCAATATTTATCTTCGGCTCCACTGGCTCTCCGGAGCCCCACAAAAACGTTTCCATTGATTAAAGGCGGTGGAAGGCAGACACACACACACACACACACACACACACACACACACACACACACACACACACACACACACACACACACACAGACCTCTCTTTTTTTAATGTAAATTTATCAGAGCGGCTACATGAAGCTGTGGCAGGTGTCAGGGTTCGCAGCGGTAGCGTTTTGCTTTTCTTTAAGGAGAAGCCTGAGGAGGGAAAAAGGTGGTTATTAGGATAAAATCAATAGCTGGTTGTTTGAGAGCCTTCAGCTGAAAACACACTGCTGCTACAAAACTCATATATACCTACTCATACATACATACATGTGATCAGAGCTGGATCAACCAGCTCGGAGGCCCGGAGCCAGAATGAGCCGAGGGCCCCTCTCAGCTTCCCCCCGACACCACCGTCTCTGGAGATTCCTGTTAAAGATGGGATTTTTTTAAACTAGGACTTTTCCTGAGCGTTCGATCTTCAGTGCTCAGCGGCTCAGACATTGAAGAACAATTTGCTGAAATAAAAAGCCATGTTATTGTTCATGTTGCACCACAAAATGGAGTTTTTTGAGTGTTTACATCGTTGAACTTTAGTGAGTGACATTGAATTTTAAACGCTAGAAATAGAGATGTTTATTCTGATGTTACAACTTTAAAGTTCAAGAGATGTTCATGAAGGTTTATAACAGTTGTTTATTAATGAATGTTTGTGTGGAAGAGTAAAAGTTGAGAAAACCTAAAAAAAAAAAAAAAAAGAACAATTTGTACGTCTGTGGCTCAGATAGAAGAGTGGGACGCTCACTAATCGATAAGGTTGGTGGTTCAATCCCCGGTTCTCCCGTCCACATGCTGAAGTGTCCTCAGGCAGACACTGAACCCAAAGAAGCTCCTGATGGGGAACCGTTAGTGTGTGAATGGGAAACAGTGTGAAGTGTTTTGAGACCGTTTGTGAAGCTGATAAAGCTCTATAATATAAGTGCAGACCGTTTACCCTTTTTAAATGATTTTGTTGTCTTTAATAAACATTTTGTATACCTTTATCCTCCAGTGTTTGTGTAAAAGTTGAGAAAACCCCAAAAATAAAAATACAGCAATCAGCTGCGAAGCTTTTTAAAGTTTGCTGAACTAACAGTTGAAGTTGAAGTAACAAGAAAGTTCAAGTTAAAATGAAAAGTTCTCTGTTGATGCTGTTAATGTACTTTTTCAATCTATTACAAAACAAAGTTTCTAATATATAACATTTATTAATTTAAGTATGTATAATTTAAGTTGATATTAAGTTGGACAAACTTGAGATGAAACTTTGTTTAAACTTTTCTCAACACAAGTTAAAACATGAATTCATATTTGAATAAACTCAAAAAATGATTTTGTTTCCTTATTTTTCTTAATAAACAAAGTACACCACCTTTTATAGCTGTTTCTGAAGGTCATATTTCCAGTTGTGTATTTCCTTCCTGCACGTCACTTCCTGTCAGGACTTTGCTGCTTCGTCCTGAAACGAACAGACCTGCCGCCTCGACGCCTCGACGCCTCGACGCTCAGCGGCTCCACGGCCTTTGTGAACGAGACAAATTTGGATTTCTCCGGGAGCTTTTTACTCGCCTGCTTCCACTCCTGTCGTCTGTTTCCCCAAAAGCTGGCACGGCCACGCGAGCTCTGCAGACCCCCCCTCCCTATTTCCTCCGTAATGAATGGGCATGTGTCATTCCAACAAACAGGCCAAGTTGAGGGAGGAAGAGGAGCAGTCTGCTTCCTCTTCTCCACTAATGAGAAGCAGCAGCTTCTTGTTGGCTTTTATCTGAGAAGGTTTGGAGCAGCCGGTCAGCGCCGTGTGTTCGTCTGTGTGTGATGTCAGAGTTCGTCATTCCTCTGCATACGTATCTAACATCACCGTCGGGTTCAACTTTAAACTCTTTCCAGTACTTTGGTTTGTCGGCCTCACTGGACTTTCTGTTCAGAGTTCAGCTTTCACGGCATCCCGACCCTCGAACCGATAAGAAGTGGCTGCAGTCTGAAAGTGAAACACCTGCAGCGTCTGCAGTCCTGCTTCAGAGTCAACAGTTCATCCACATCCAGGCGGGAACTGAAAGAGCCCATATAGTATGAATTCAGATTTCTGTTTCTTTTGTTGTTGATCGTAAAGCAGGTCTACGTGCTGCATACATATTGTGAAACAACACACTGACGATATTATACGCTCGTGTCGTCTGTCCGATCTCAGCACGGCCCACTGGCCACATTTATATCTGGAAATACATTCAAAAACCCTCCATCACGGAGTGAGCTGAGTTGGCACTAATATTTCACATGTGCCTGAAACAGTGGACTGAAAACCACAGCTGGAATACCGCTGGACGTGTGGTGCAGACGGGATGAGGAGATAAAGTGGAGAATTATTTCTGTCTCTCAGGGCTCTGGAAGTAAAAGTGGTGGTGGACATGAATCTGTGAATCCTCAGTAGAACCTGTGCAGAAGGTAACTACAACTCCCAGGGTGCCTTTCAGTCTGAACATTTCATCACTGAGTCTAAAATCTGGATGAATCGTGAGCATCCTGGATGGAAGCTGCAGAGTTTAGAGGTCTCCAGCACAGCGGGGGGGGGGGGGGGGGGGGGTCGGACCACACAGGATCCTCTTTTGATTAATGACTTCATGTCTCCAGGAGATGTGTGTTGGTCATGTTTAACACGCTCCTGAATATATCATATAAATAACCACTGAAGTTTCTCAGACTGCTGACGGGACTTCAGGGTTTTAGTCTCGTTGTACTTCTCATGTTTTGATGCTGCATTTACTGCAGACTATGATGCACCAGGTGAGATTCACTGCTTCATGTCACCTTCACAAACTTAAGTTTTGTATTTAGACTTCAAATTGAATTAATTTTTATATATTGATGTTGAAGTTTGTCACTAGTGACGGTGAAGTTGTTCACCGCGGAGCGAGCTGTGAGTTTGGAGAGCTGATGTAATAAATCAAAGGTCCTCACTGGTGCCCAAAGACAAGAGTGAGTGTGTGTGTGTGTGTGTGTGTGTGTGTGTGTGTGTGTGTGTGTGTGTGTGTGTGTGTGTGTGTGTGTGTGTGTGTGTGTGTGTGTGTGTGTGTGTGTGGGGCACCATAGGAGAAGCAGAGAGCACCCAGAGGACGCTGCGAGGGGCGGATTGGCCCCCGCCGGGCCCGGGCCTCAGGACGGATGGATGGAGGGATTGTGTTGACAAGGGGGAAAGACGAAGAGGAGGAGGAGGAGGAGAGGCAGCCACACGTTCAGCAGGGAGGCGCCGAGAATCGGCCAGAAACTCATCAAACCTGGTGGAAACACCTCCAACAGCCCAGAAACAGCAGGACACATGTGCGTGTGTGTGTGTGTGTGTGTGTGCGTGTGTGTGTGTGTGTGTGTGTGTGTGTGCGCGCGCGCGTGCGTGTGTGTGTGTGCGTGTGCGCGTGTGTGTGTGTGTGTGTGTGTGTGTGTGTTTCTGTGTGTGTGTTGATGTGTGAGCTTGGAGAAGTCTGGGATGTTTCTGGGTGATGGATGTGAGCATTGAAGGAGGCTTCGTTCAACCATTGTTCATTAGTAAAGTACACAACTGTCCCTCCTAATTGCTCAGCCATAATGTCAGACAGCGATGAGTGATTACAAGCTGCGCTGACCCATTCTTTACATCGGAGCTCAGGAAAACTTCACCTTCTCATCCCCCTGAGGGACGAAGGAGGAGACGACACCGGGTGCAGATCTGAGTCTTTTTATGTCATCAAAAAAAAAATGTTACTGCAAAAATATGAGTTAATGTTCAGTTTGATCGTATCATCGTCCAAACTGAGTTTCCGTCGTACTTCTCAGAAGGTATTCGTTTTACGTTTGTAAATTCAATGAATAAAGACGACCATGCAAATAAGAATATACTGGAAAAAATGTATTGTAATATCAACGAACTTAATTCATTTATAAAAGTTATGTCCTGAAGATTGGAATCAGATGAATTTGGACCCCTTACGTCCCTCCACAGGTTCCTCCTGACCTGAGGACCTTCTCAAAGTCAATAAAGCTTCCTGTACCTCAGTAACCTCAGAGTCCGTATGAGCGGCGCCCTCTTGTGGTATTCACAACGTCGGATCTCCAAATTTTCGGTCAGCCTCGAGTTGTGTTGTGTTTGCTGACGTTTGCAGAAAGGTCAGAGGTCATGGAGGTTCATGTCTGGTTGGATGTTCAGCTGATA
>NW_027210780.1:422500-427500 GCF_029030835.1 Brachyistius frenatus | reverse complement strand
TTATTATTCGCATATATCTGCTAGTCAGCTGTTTAGATTGGGGACACTGGGACGCAGTCTGTGTGACTGAATCCATGCACGCTGTCTGGGGTGATCTGTACAAGGTTAGGGATGTTTCCGTCTGTCTGTGTGTGTGTGTGTGTGTGTGTGTGTGTGTGTGTGTGTGTGTGTGTGTGTGTGTGTCAGAGAGCTGCAGTCATGCTGTCAGCTCGTTGGTGGAGGTCTTCGAGGTTTCCATAGTGAGGCCGGAGCGGCTGGCGTTGGCGAGGCACTGCTGGGTGATCTCCGACTGAAGCCTCACCTGAGTCTCCTTCAGGAACTCGTCCTGCTGATCACACACACACACACACACACACACACACACACACACACACACACACACACACACACACACACACACACACACACACACACACACACACACACACACACACACACACACACACACACACACACACACACACACACACACACACAGACATTAAAGTCTTGACGAGGCATCGACCACGGCACAACGCTGAAAAACATGAAGAAACCATTCATTTAGTTGACATCTTTCTGAAAGAAAATAAACTGGTTTTATTGTTTGTTTTGATGATGAACGATTTAAAGTATGAGCATCTGTTGTCCCCAACAATCAATTTATTTCCTGTCTGTCAGGTCGGCCATTAACAGTCTGACATTATTATTTTTGGAGGTTGTCTTTACTTTGAAGAAATGTGGTTTAAATTTATGAATGATTATTTTTAATCAGTTTAATCTGCATTAAACACTGATCTTAATTGGTGTCTTTTTTGTGCTAACAGTCACATTCATTCATCGATGCTTAATTACTGACCACAACGATGTCGAACCTTCTTCTACCTCCAGTAAAATGCCCCCCGAGGTTTGAGGAGGGATCCAGATATTAAACACAGATACTCGGATTAAACACAGGTATCAGAACAGGTGTCTGATTGGTGCAACCCGATTTAAAACATGATGTAATGACCACGCAGGTATCTCCAGTCATCAAGCTTCTTTAATGGATAGAAACATCGCCCCCTGTTGGTGTCATTACGGATTACAGTCAGGACAAACCATCCTCTGAGGAGCAGGACGATCTCATCCGCTCGTTGAGATATCGATCCAGATTAAAGTGTTTGACGGACAGACAGACTGAAACGTGTCTGCGGTGAGGACAGAACTCGTCCTCAGGTCTCATCGGTCTCTGCGGCTCATTTCACTGCCGCAGTTTCTTTTGTGATGAAATGTTGTAATATACTTTTATGGCGCCCGATTTCTCTCAACCTGCTTTATCTGCTTCTCCTCAGCTATTCTTATATATAAATTATGTACTGCATTACCCATAATTCCTTTCTTTTCTTCTTATTGCTGGAAATGTATTCCCAGTTAATGACAGACCTGCGAACAACATGAATGTTAGAAGTAAACTAAATGTGGAAGAAGAGATGAGAAGTGCAGAAGTGACAAAACACAAATAAAAGTGTGGAGAATATAAAGGACAGCGCCGTCGTCCTGGTGACTGCTGGTCGCCAGAATCATCGATGCACTTTCCCGCCTCATAAATTATCACCGTGACGACGGGTGTGAAGCTGTCAGGAAAACCCAGCATCCCAAAAACCAACAGCAGCAGCAGGTCTGGACGGCAGCTTGAGACTCTCTCTGCTTTGTCTCTTTAAACACCGAAACAGACCGACTGATCCGAACCTCTGAAAGGATTCATTTATGGTCCTCTAACGCCGGTTTAGTCAAAAGAAAGAAGTCTGAGTGGACCTGAGGGGAGAAAATAATATAAATGACCAATATCGATGGTGGATTAAATGTGCCGTTCATTTTAAGAAATCCTAACTCTTAAATTGGCACTTTTTTTTTATTAAAATATGGAGAAAAATGTTAACTGTTCCTCGCAGCATCTTCGGTGGGACGATACGAAACATAAATCAGGACTCAGATCAGTGAACGTGAACATTCAGCAGTTAAAAAGTCGGATACTTTCCTCCGCAGGAGAAAACGCAGCTGGAAGAGAGTGAAAGCTGAACCAGGCGGACACAAACACAACTCCTGAATGAGGAAGCTGCTGGATGTTCAAACAGACGAGTGTTCGCTGACGTGTTGAACATAATATTTTAGTTCATCTTACTGTCCTTCATTTTACAACAAGTGGCCAAAATAAAGATGCAAAGAATTAAATAATAAGTGACGACTGCTTTCAGCCTTCACTTAATTGGCAAGATGTCTATTATTGATATTCTACTGAGAATGGAGCTGCAAAAATGACTTATTTATGAAGATATTTCTGTCTTTATTATGGAAGCAAAAGACAAATAAGTTTCGAGAGCAAATTTCAGGCACTGAAATCAGAAATCAAATTTGTAAGTAAATGTATGAACTGAGAATAAAATGATTTGCAATGCAAACTTAATTGATCTTACAGGTTTTTTTTGTTTTGGTCACAGAATTCAGAATTTTACGTAAAAAAGACACAAAATGGTGATATTTATTTAATTTTAAGAAAAATGCAAAAACTCTTGTTTTTGGTTTCATGATGGAAAAATAAATATTTGATCTCGTCTGTCTTACATTCGAATGCCAGAAGGATTATAAAGACATAACAGATAAATAAATGAAGGAATGTCTTTGTTTTATCTTTGTTGAGAAAAAGACTTAACGTACAAACATTTCCTTTTCTCAACAGTAAACTGTCTCGTCCTTTCACAATAAAAGCTTTTTAAATAACTTTTAAAAGAACAAATTAACATTTTCCTGAACAAATCTCAAAGTTTCTGAGCTGCAGGCTGACTCCTGCTCCGCTTCTCTCCTCCTTCCTCCCTTCTCTTCTCTACACCTCCTCCCTCCCTCCCCCCTCCCTCCCCCCCTCCGTGGCGGCGGTCTGCAGCAGAGCAGTTAATAAAGAGATTGATTATCGGCCTGTCAGGAAGTGACAGTTGGACAGGGCTGCTCTGCGTGAATGACAGAGGGCACGCTCACCACGCAGCAGCCCGCCTGACACACACACACACACACACACACACACACACACACACACACACACACACACACACACACACACACACACACACACACACACACACACACACACACACACACACACACACACACACACACAGATGCCTTTGCCAACACAGAGGGTAGGTGAGGTGGTGGAGGGGGAGGAGGAGGATGTGGGGGGTGGGAGGGTGAGAGGTGGGCATGTGGAGAACAGAAATGCAACCTTCTGGTGGGAGAGGTTTCTATGTGTGTGTGTGTGTGTGTGTGTGTGTGTGTGTGTGTGTGTGTGTGTGTGTGTGTGTGTGTGTGTGTGTGTGTGTGTGTGTGTGTGTGTGTGTGTGTGTGGTGGTGGTGGTGGTGGTAGGAGGTGGGGGAAGGTGGGGGGGGGGGTCAGAGTTCACAGCCACTGCCTTCTGGTGAGACAGAAACAGAGATGCCAATGACGCTGAACTCTGGAGCCAAAGGGGTCAGAGGAGGCACAGGAACACACTGTCACCCTCACAGACACACACACAGTCGGGCTGCTGGGCATCTGTGAACACACACACACACACACCACACACACACACACACACACACACACACACACACACACACACACACACACACACACACACACACACACACACACACACACACACACACACACACACACACACACACACACACGGTGAGGGCATGGCGGGGCCGGGATGCAGCTGGTTGATGCTCTCACGTTGTACCTGCAGCAGGTAAATACCAGCAGGTGACTGAAGAACCTCCAACACACAGATGAAGCTGGTTGGAGGGTCGTGTGTCTGTGTGTGTGTGTGTGTGTGTGTGTGTGTGTGTGTGGTGTGTGTGTGTGTGTGTGTCTGTGTGTGTGTGTGTGTGTGTGTGTGTGTGTGTGTGTGTGTGTGTGTGTGTGTGTGTGTGTGTGTGTGTGTGTGTGTGTGTGTGTGTGTGTGTGTGTGTGTGTGTGTGTGTGTGTGTGTGTGTGTGTGTGTGCTGCTCAGATGTCAGACGGTCTTGTTGTCAATCACAATCTGAGCCAGCGAGTTAAAGAGCTGCGTCTCTAAATGATTTGTGTTCGATCCTTCAGAAGAGTTTGAGTCCAACCAGACTTCCAGTTAAAGGTCAGCAGTTTAAAGAGTGTCGAGTCAGCAGTCGTGAAATTCCCGGTTTTTGTCCGAGCAGCGAAACATAAACAACTTTTAAGATTTGCTCATGTTCTGGTGTTACTGTCGTACTTTTGACAGAATTTAAAGTCTCGTCTGACTTGAACTTGATTTCGGCCAGTTGAGCCCAAACATGCAGATTCTATTCACAGAAGAGGGAAACCTGTCGCTCATGTTTCTGCTCTTCGAATGAAGTTCATTCACTCAAATAAAACATATTTACGGCATTATTCTTCCTCACTTTACTTTTAGTGCTTGAAACCTTTTCACAGTACTTTATATCAAAGTTATAATTGTTAAATTTTAGGGTTTGGTTTCATATTTATTGTTTATTTTATAGACCTTCTCTTGAATGTTTTTACTTCCTGTTTACACTAACGAACAGACATTGTAATATACTTCGTTCTGTCATAAATTATCTGCTGTAAACTATGTGACTTGTATTAATGTCATTTATCGCTGTGCAACACAAACACATAGTCGACGTCATTTTAAAGATAAATAAAGAAGTAACACAGTAGAAGTTAAATCATCAGTTCAACAGACTTGCTGAGGCGGCTGCAGCCTCATTGGTCTGTTTTAACCAGTAATCACTCATATTAACAAACATTAACTTGCTTTTTACTGATATAAGATCATATTTTACAATTTATCATCTCCCATGGTTTTCAATGTGACTAATATTTGGGTCTTTTGAGTCGGGTTTGTTTAAGATCCCAAAATATAATCAGGAAGTAGATTCATGTACAGAAACGTATGACTGTTGTACAAAGACTTTTATACTGTGAAGTGTTTTATGACTAAATCCTTTCTGACCATCATGCGTTTGTA
>NW_027210780.1:380000-417500 GCF_029030835.1 Brachyistius frenatus | reverse complement strand
TTCATATGTAATATATATATATATATATATATAAATACAAATTTGAGTTTCAATGGTTGCAAGCTTTTTGTACATAATAATCTAAAACATTTATTTATATTTTCCATAATATTGGTTTGAATTCCTGGAATAAAACTCAGTAAATCCAAACATCAGACAAAGCCGATTGTGGAGGCTCCTGGCAGCAGGCCAGAGATCAGGGGCCAAAGTTATATCAGACCGGCCTTACAAGCAGCATATAGGATCTAAATACTGTTTATTCATGTGTTCATCAGTGATTATAAATCCTCCTTTGAATGAGCAAAAACTAGTAAATAAAAACTGAATTGTTGTTTAAAACGTTGAATCTGTGACCTTTGATGTTTTAGTGAAAAAACTTTATTTGGAGTTTTTCTTAATTTTTTATTAATTGCACAAAATAAATCAGACTGTTATGTTAAATACTGACTATACAAATACATATAAATAAATACATATATGTGTTTGTGTGTGCGTCAACTCTATAAATAATGTACAATAGCTGTACCTGTGTGTGTTCAGATGTGTGTGTGGAGGATGTCTCTTCATTATGGGAATGAGGTGGGATGCAGGCGACTTTCTGGAGACTACATCATTTGGTTATGAACATCTCCTACTTCATCTAATATGAACAGTCACATGGAAACACCTGGAACATGCATTACAATATCATTTCATTTAATTCAAGTCTGTAAATGTTTCATTAACGACTCCAAGAATCCCAATCTGACCTGAGATCTGATCTGGAAACACAAGTCCCAGTTTTGACCCGTTTGGGAGTTCAGTCCTGGAGCCTCCACCCACGTCTCCGCCTGACAGCACCAAGTCAATCAGCTGCTCCTACGTCAGATAACTGGACCGGCTCACCGTACAACAAACTGAAGCGTCACCCTGTTATTTAGTGGAAGTGGAGTAACGCTGAGTAAATGTTAATGAATGCACTTTGAGCGTATTCTCAGAGCCTCTTTTTTCTCTTTCTATAAATGGCAGTAATTACCAGCATTTCTGCATCAGACAGAGAGACACACACACCGAGCTGCTTTCAGATGCTTTTCTATTGTTCTGGGTCGTTCTCGGTCCTCCGCAGCCTTCCATCACTCCAACTGAAGATGTCACTGTTGTATACCAAATAGCTGCTCCCTGAGTGTGTGTGTGTGTGTGTGTGTGTGTGTGTGTGTGTGTGTGTGTGTGTGTGTGTGTGTGTGTGTGTGTGTGTGTGTGTGTGTGTGTGTGTGTGTGTGAGGGAGATGAGAGAATATGTTTTCATGTTCATCAGTGAGAAACAAAGCTATGTTGTTGTATTTAAGATGTTTGACTGTGAAGTTTTGACAATGCAGGGGGTACAGCAGACACAAAGAAGAGACGCAGAGGAATGAATCCAGCTGGGTGATCTTTAAGAGAGAAACACATTCATGGAAATGGCAAACCGCTAAATTACATGTTGGAATCGGATTGTTGTGCACATACAGATAAACTGCATTAAAGATATGACATACATCACTTTTATCACTATTATGTTCTTATTTTGCCCCTAAAATCTCACGAATCCACGGCAGAATTTAAAAACGTGTTTTTATTCCGGTATTCATTATTGAACCGTCGGCTGGTGTTTAAGGAGCAGGAGGTGGTGCCACAAACGGGTCCAGCTTCATCGGAGTCTTCAGCAGCACATGCTGAGCTGTTTTCTGTCTTATTTTTGGGAACTATAACATCATCGCTGTGACTTTATATTTATACAGAGGTTTTTTTTTAAAAAAAAAAAAAAAGGAGGCTGAACACGAGACGCCGCAGAAAATATTGTCTGACTCTGCAGTCATAAACATTTTCAATCCCGTCAGCGTGTCTCTGTAGATTTGGTGAGGTCACAGATTCAATCGACTTTCAACAACCATTAGATTTGTCTTTTTTTGTTAAATTGCTCTGTTTATTTTCTGCAGTTCAGTTCGCGGCTTTCTATGAACTTCTTCTCTCGAGTGTTTGTGGAAGTTCAGTGAAAAAAAGAAAGCAGTGAAACAGTTGAATTGAGCCGCAGCAGCTCGGCTTGTTGCTGCGTCGATGCTGAACGTAGAGAAAGTGATCAGGACCAGGTTATTACAAAGACGGAGGTTAACTAAATATTAGTAGGTTAATTTAAAAGGTTAATATTTAAATATTGGTCACAGTTTGATCCATTCAGATGCTGAATGTTTCCTGTAACAGAAGAGTCTCTGAATTATTGCTGGACATTTGGACTGACTGGTAAATGTGCAGTTGAGAGTTGTGTTCAACATACATTCATGCCAATAAAATCCTGTTAATTTATTCACACAGAAAAAGAAAAAGGAAAAAGCAAATGTTGTAAATGCAAAATACTTTATAAATACTTAATAAAACAAAATTAGAATTTAATTCAGTAAATGTGGCGTAAAAGTTAACAGTCAGTGTTTGGTGCAAAAATGGTTTTAATGTAACACAATGGGAAATACAGTTATTACTTTTATGAATGAAAAACTTGAACTGGGCTCATTTTAAATGGCTCAGTTTGGCTCAATGTTTTTATTTGAAGTCCTTTTCAAAATAAAAGTCACACTGAGTGTGTAAACTCCTCAAAAATCTTCTCTGCTCCAGAAAGACGAGTCTCCTCAATCTAAAACTGAGTCAGAACCAGAACCAGGGAATTATAATTACTCGAGTCAGGAAGTTTATCTGTAAACGACAAGAAGCCTTGAAAGAATTTGATTTGGAATTCGACGTATTAATATTTGCTGATAAATCAATAACAGCAGGTGGAATACGTGATTTGATGATCCGTACTTGAATCATATAAAAGTGTTGCAGCAGGTTCCTCCGTCCCTCCGATCACTTTTCATGAAGATGCTCACGTGTGTCTGTGTGAAAGAAAATCCAGAAACTTTTGCTGTCTATATTTTCAAATTAGTTCATTTTGAAGTTGGAGACAGACTCTCTGTGGCCTTAAACTGCCCCCCCCCCCCACACACACACACACCCTGTCTGCTCTCTCCACCCTGTATTTATCAGTGTGACTTTCTAATCCCTCTCTTTAGCAGCGGTGTGTGAAAGCTAACACTCCTCCATGTGATTACGGAGGGCCCTGGGCTGCTGATTATCTGAAGAGACCACCGCAGAGACCCCCGGCCATGAGCTCCCGAGCCAGCACCGCTTTAACTCTCTTTAATTGATCTTCACACTTTTACAAGTCCTCCTCCACCCCCACCCCCACCCCCACCCCCCTCCCAAAAAACAAGAAGAAATCAACTCAGGTGAAAGTGGTTGCTTTGGCTGCGAGAGATGAACTGCATCCGTTTATTTATTTATTTATTTTAACTGGATGTTGTTGGTGTTGACGGATTCTTTCTTTAAATCTGCCAGGATGCTTCATCTGAAACTTGTCAGCCATCTTTCCAGCTCTCCGCTGTGTTGTGTCTGAAATCGACTGGTCAGAGAACGTAAACCTAAACCTAAACCTAAACCCCTCAGCTCAACTTTTCATGTCCTGTATATACAGTGTTGTTGTGACGCATCATGTGCTTATATTACTAATATTTTAGCTCCCTGACATACTTTTAAAGGAGGAACAGGCGTAACAAGGAATAAATATTTCAGCTGGAACATGTTGCAGACGAGAGGAAAAAGGAGCGACGCAAAGAGCTGAAGTTCCTGAACACAAACAGTCGGACTCTCGGTTTTATCTTGCAGCTGCTCCCCTGAACTCCAGGTTATTATCAGGATCATTTCACCACCTTTTCTCTGAAGCTCTGATCTCGGTCATTATAACCACGCACGCTGTCACTTGTTCGTCTTTGACTGTCCGGTGAGAACAGACCAGCTAAAATAAACATGTCTGACAGCTGTGACGGAGCTCAGGACTGAACCTGAACAGCTGCTCATCAACTGTGACAGCTCACATTAACCGTGAGATCCTGATCAACCCCGGCTCCGTGTTGGACATAATTCAATTAATCATTTTAAATAATTAATTAAGTTACTTCTAAGGTGACAAGAGACTAAATGTTCACAACTCTCTTTCTGTTTGGAGACACTCGTATGATGAAGCAGGTTTTTATCAAACAAACAAAAGTCGGCCACGATGGCAGCAGAGTTACAGGAAGATCAGCTGCACTGCTGAGCGACCCGGAGGAGTCCGATCCTGCAGGAACCGTTCGTACTTAATTCATTCGCGCCCTGCAGCAGCAGTGGCAACTTATTTAGTTAACATTAACGTTTTCTTTTTTAAGGTTTTGTTTTTGAGCGTTGGCTCATAAAGAGCCGTCTCACTCACGTCTTCTATTCTTCTTTCTTTTCTGCCGAAGAAAAAGAGGAAATTAAAGGAAGCCCAGGTGGTGACGACAGATATAAAGTACCTGTTGGTGGAAGAGGACCACGAAGATGATGAGAAAAGGGATCACGTTCAAACACAAAGTCAAAGAGCCCACATGAAGAGACGGGACATTAGATCAGACAAGACTTGAACCAAACTTCTTCCAAAACTTCAGTCCTGAAGATTTAAAGTCAGCAACTCATGACCTAAATGTCATATTGACCCTGATCTCTGACCTTTGAGCAAATTAGGGTCACCGTGACCTTGACCTTTGACACCCAAAATCAAATCACTTCATCCTCGTACCAAGTGAACCTTTTTGCCAAGTGTGCAAAAATTCCCTCGAGGCGTCCTTGAAATATCACGTTCACGAGGACGGGATGGACAGACGGACGGAGAGCCTGAAAACATAACGCTTCCAGCTCAAAGGTATGAAACGAGTCTAATCATGAGAGTCAGTCTCTCCTGTGGTTTTTGTATTCAGTTCAACCAAACACTGGAATATCACGGCAGTTGAAGCTCAACGGTTCAGACGCCTTCTGTACGTGTTCTGCTGTAACTTGGAAGCAGCGGAGATGAAGAGTGAGGCGTCCGCAGCACCGGCTGACACCAGATTCATCTGCGCGCAGCAATTATCTGATAAATTCATTAGTAAATATATGCAGATATATTTCAAATGTAAAGCAGCCCATGTGAAGGAACCACTTCAGCAACTCGTACCTTCGCTGAGCCGCCGAACGAACGGAAACCTTCCAGATGACAAGAGGCGGCCACGACAACAGTGCAGAGTGTGTGTGTGTGTGTGTGTGTGTGTGTGTGTGTGTGTGTGTGTGTGTGTGTGTGTGTGTGTGTGTGTGTGTGTGTGTGTGTGTGTGTGTGTGTGTGTGTGTGTGTGTGTGTGTGTGTGTGTGTGAATAGGATGTAGGTCAGCTACAACTTAGTGATGTCAGGTCATCCATCCGAGAGGATCTTAATTACTGTTAATAACCAACAAGCCACCTGTTTGATTTCGTCTCGGTTAGAAGGAGCCTTAAAATAGCAAAGTGTCATTTATTTTTGGTGTAAAATTTGAGGATGGTCCAAGAGCGTCGTCTCCTCCATCTGGGGATTCTTTCTGCCTCCTGACGGTGCTGCTGCCACCTCCAGAGCACACAGTCAGCGCTGTGTCGAAAAAGGGAATAAATCCAATGCAAATAACCCTATTTTTTCATTTTAATAACTAAACATACCTTCTCAGAGTATAATATCATGATATCACCATTCAGCCTGGACACGTTAGTGACTTACTGACTCCATCAACTGCAGTGGTTACCAGTGAGTGTGTTTAAACGTTGTTACGTGACTAGTTACTACTAATACAAATACAAAAAACAGTAAGTCAAAGAAACAAAATTAGAATCAATAATTAACAACTTTGATCAATCAGATATTGGCATAGATATATTTGTCGCACTTTTTTAAATTTAATATGTTTTTGTTTGTTTGTTTGGACTTGACAATGAGCATCTAATAAAGCAGCTCTGGCAATAAATGCACAGCAGCGTTTCCTGAGCTTTGTGAAACACTAAAATGTCTCCTGTTTATTAATCACATTTAAATTCTCTAGTTGACACAAAAGTAATACATGCAGCATATAAAGTGTATAAAGCAATAATGATCGGCCACTCAGCTCCGGTTGTTTCTTTAAAGACAGCTTTCCTTATTCAGTCCTCATCCTGCACTCAGATTTATTTCATGTTGTTGAGTTTGTATCTGTCCGCTTTGTGTTTTTCCTTTTACGAAGACTGATCACTTGTGCTTCGTCATCACCATCATGCACCAACTGGTGAAGGCCAGTTTCCCGCTGCCGTCTTCGGGAGAAGGTTCGTGGAAAAGGTCCGGAGTGGATCTCCGGAGGCGGTTGGACGACGTACGGATCATCTCCCAGCACCTCCTGCAGCTGTGCTGGTTCATCCTTCCCTTCAGATCCTACCAGCATCACCGAGAGGGGAGTCTTGACATCTGGGCAGCCCAACTCTTCCCTCCCGCCCCGGCCTGCAGCACTGGAGAGGAAACTCCAACGACGTCGCAAGAAAACCACCAGTAATAAGCTTTGTCCGGGTGGCGTAGAAAGAAGCGGCAGAAGGTTACTTGAAGAGATCACCGGATCTCCCTGGACAGGTGCCGCTGGCCTCGATGCCGGGCAGCCACCAGCCAGATAGGAGCTGCTCCACCGGGTGCGTCGGGCCTCCAGCGGCCTCGGCGACTGGGTGGCAGTAACAGAAAGAAGACTCCAGGTGGGAGTGTGAGCCACGGACGTACCGAAGACCTTCAGCAGATCAACGACACACGCAAGACTGCTGTTATCGAAATGGAGCCATGAGACGAACATGGATTCTGCCTGAGACCCGTCTGGCTGACGGTGGTTCCATCACAGTCAAACTACAACCTTTTTCAGGCCGGTTTTGCCACCAGATTAACGAAGGCAGCACAGAGTTGGTTCTGCTGCTCAGACGGGTCGATATCATCAGTCTTCTCACATCACTCAGAAAATAATCCTGTGTACTTCTCAAAATGTTGAAGGATAACTTTACTGTTTGCTTTGGTCCTGAACATTTTTTTCTCTGAAATAAATAACGACATCACTGACTGTATAAAGGAGCTGTAACATGCACATGTAAAAACACTTTCAAAACTCCCAGTACTTACCCAGTACAATTGCTTATGACAATCTAAAAGATGGATGATGCCACATGAGCCTCATGTCCACTTCATGTCCACTTCATGTCCACTTCACGCTCACTCACGCCACCTTGTGACGTTTTTTCTTCACCGCCATCAACACACTAAATGAGGGGAAATCTTTTGAAGAAATCCTGTAGATTTCCACAGACATCTGCGATTTCAACAAGGGATGTAGATTTATTCTTATTTTATATTTATTTTCCACTCTAACCAACTGTACTTCCAGAGTTTTTATTGAAGCCACAGTAAGTCTCAAAACTTTACAAGCATCCGTAAGATCAAGTGGAGCTTCTTATTTGCATTAATTAGGATACTTTTTTTGATTTTTTTTTTTTTTCTTCCGGGATACTGAAGACATAGCTCATTGACCCCTGATAGGGTGAACTAGGGGACAACTGCAATGAAGCCTAAACTACAGACCTTGACTTTGGCTGGCCTCCTGTCAGCGCTTTAATACGATGCCTAGAATCATAGTGCAGCGCGGGGAATGCCAGGACACCGGAGTCTGGTGCCAGCATCGCCCCCACCGTCCCCATCACCCCCATCGCCCCCACCGTCCCCATCACCCCCATCACCCTCATCACCCCCGGCCACAGAGGAGCATTTGTGGAGGGTTTCACTGACCTCTCCAACAGAGTGAAGGGGGACTGGCATCTGCTTTAATAAGGCTGCCCACTCTTCATTCACCGCACGCGCGCACACACACACACACACACACACACACACACACACACACACACACACACACACACACACACACACACACACACACACACACACACACACACACACACACACTCCCCAAGCTGTGGAATGAGCACTGGCACTGGGGGAGAGATGGCAGAGGTAACAGCTGGCTGTGGCCGCGGCGTCGCGGCCGTGGCATGACCACGGCTTTATTAGTGGTGTCCAGGACACCAGCTGATCTTCTCCCAGGGTCCCTGTCACACTGATGTCTTCATCACTAAGCTGAGCAGACAGGCCAGACCTGCCAGCCAGCAGAGGTGACAACAAATCCAATTACCTCCCCTCCATGGTGCCCGGACCAGACTTCGGTGGAGGTGGGGGCGGGGTGGAGGTAGAGGAGGGTGACGATGGGACGGTGGTAGATGTTACGAGGATGAGGGACATGCAAGACAGGGTGGTGGGACAAGACTGACACACTGTTCAGGATTTCAGTTTGGCCTCTGGATGACCCAGCAGGGTTTCTGTATTTTTCATGCTGTAATACATCAAATTCAAAACAAAGTTCGTCTGCATCGCAGCCTTTCAGCTTTCAGTAAGCTGACAGGGAAAAGTTTGACAGGAGGACTGACTGACAGACTACGGCATCAACATGACCAACACTGGTCAGCAGTTCATGGCCACAGACTGTTTATCAAAGTGGACGCAGCTTCCAGGTCTGAAACCGAGGCAGGAAGTGTCTTCAGCTGCAATACCAGCGAGTGCCACTAGAGGTCGGCTCCAAAAAGCCTCCGGCTCCATAGACTCCCATTCAACTTCTCTCATCAAATCCAAAGTGAATCAAATGTGTCCATCAGTTATCTCGGTGTTGTTAGCTAAAGTCACTCCTTCTTATTAGTTTTCTGGAGGTCCATCTGAAAATAATCCCTCATTCATTGTGGTGCAGTCAGGTTACAGCTATCGGATCCACCTCTGGCTCCTCCCTCAGCTCGTCCAAATATGGTCACTTCCTGCTCCAAACCGCTCCAAACTAGCAAAGATGGTGACGGACAAAATCTGAACTGGAGGATTCATAACGTTCACAAACCAACGATGACATCACTGATGGTTGATGACATCACTGATGGTTGATGACATCATCGCTTGTTAATAACTGTTGACCAACAAATCCAGTGTTACTTTAGCATGTGATCGGGTCTTTGTTTGAAATCTCAGAAGCACCTAAATCAATCAGGTCCAACCTCTGGGGACCAAGACTGAATGTTGTATTCAAAGTGGATTTATATGTAATCTGACACACAGCAGGCTCGACACACGTTTCAGCCTCCACCACCCTCCTATTGACCAGCATCAACTCTGCAGCAGGACAACACTTCTACCACAGTTTGCAAATTCCAGCTCCGGTACTTCGGTTTGTTGCATCTGTTGTGAGTTACAACCACTGAAGGCCTTTAATGACCTTTAAAAATGTCCTTTAATATCCCTCCGAGCAGAGCTGAGAAGACAGAACTTCTTCCATGAATATCTGAAAAACCCGTTTGAATATCCTGAAAGTCACAGCAAAGATGCTGTCAAATAAAAGCGTCGGCCTTCTAGCGGATGCATGCGGTGAGGGTCGTTGGCCCGAGCACCGACAGCGAGGCTGACCGTGGTCTCGAACGTGCCCAAACTTGTCTCAACCCATTTAGGTCCTACTTTTATTTCCATACCGAGTAGAGGTTGACAAAACACCAACCCAATGAGCTGCTGAGGCCCAGTTTTCAAATCCTGCTTTTAAACATTAACTCAATTAAATCTCCATAAACAAATTGGTTCCTACTGATCGGCCGGGATAGAACATGTTAAGTGCTGATCATCGCGGGCCGGTATTGATCCGCCATCGGCCCTGAACGTCCCCTGTGTGGATGAAGGTGAAGGAGAAGGGGAAGTTGTCTCGCAGCGAGGATGGAGGGGCATCTTCAAAGGAAAAGAAAAGCAAAAAAAAGGAGGCAAACAGCCAAAGCAGACCTCCTCAGCCATTATGTTTTCTCCCCACACTCTGTCTCCTCTTTCCAGCCCGGCTGTGTCACAGGAGTCTCACCTTATCATCTGCAGAGCCTCAGTGTCTGGAGTTTCGCCTTCAGTCGCTGACTTTGGTGCCCAACCGGAGAAGATCATTCACCACTTCCTCTCCTGACATCCCTTCATACAGGGACGGGATGATCGATTCATGAGCGCCAAAAAAAAAACCCAAAAAAAAGAAGGAGGGGATATTGGGAGAGTATGCTGAAAGAGTTGGAGGGGCTCTCACTTTTTTTGAAGGTGGTTGAAGTCTTGCCAAGATACAGTATTTCATATTCATAGTTAAATATTCAGCGCGCATGGTGGACAGGGGCAATTTCTGCAGTCAGCCCGCCATTCAAAAGTGAAAGGGATGTGGCTTGTGGATGAAGGGAGCGAGAGAGATAGACACGCATGGGGCTTCATGGTAGTCAGATGAGAGGCTGCCAGCTGCTGATGGGTGACTGTTTGAGCGTGGCGCCTCAGGACATGCCCGTTGAAAGGCGATGCGATCCGATACCCCCACTTATGCGGGGCTTATATACATATGCCCCCTCTTATGCAGAGGAGGCCCATATCAATTGCAGAACTTCCAATGTTTTGGTCATTATGCCGAGTTGTTTGAGTGAGCGTCTTGCATGTCTGAACGGGGAATGTGGACTTACTGGGCTATGACCACTGAGAAAAGCCTCCTCTGCATAAAACGACCTTGTGGCTCCTCAGAAATGTCGAATGGCGTCGACTGGTGTGTGTCAGCAAATATACTCAGTGAATAAAGTTTGGATAAAGCACTGAAAGTGTGTATTCCTGTATTTTAAAAGGGTCAGTTCACCCAAACTACAGGAAAACCGGTTTTCTCTCTGCACCGAACCAGACGGATAGTTTAAGTGCTGGTAAACAAATTCTAGTGGAGTGCTGACTTCTTGAGGAGAAAGTCGTTTCCAAGAAACCCCGTTCACCCTGGAGATCACAGCTGGAGATCACAGCTGGAGATCACAGCTCTGCGCACATCTAGTGCGTTAATACGAAGGCAGAAATCTCCAAACTATCGTGACAATTTTCCTCGATTATTTAATTGTATTTATTTGCATCTACGTGAGGGAGCCTTTTCATTACGTTGTGAGTGTTTCATGTAAACCAGAGTTTCAGTCGAAACCCATCAGGGCTTATTAACACTTTGGATACTAAAGAGATGTCCTGCAGGCATGAAGACGGCTACAATACAATTGACTCTAAAAAGATGCACCAAGGATCATTAATGTTTGTATTGTTTTTAGAGGGTCTGATTGAAGGAGCTGTCTTTGTCCATTGTTGCATCAGATTGTGGTGCTGTTGTTATCGGGGCATCACCGATGTCTGACCTGGTCCAACACGACAAGCGTTCGTTACATCAACAACAGAAATGCAAAAGATTTATGTTTTATGAAGGATTATGAGCTGCAACTATCTCTGTGCACATAACTGCTGTTTTTCAATTCATGTTTGTGCAACACTGAAGAAATACGACAGTACAGTCAACTGGCATCGCTTGTTGGTTTGTGAACGTACGTTCAAGGTCACCGTGACCTCGTGCCGCTCCCATCCGTCTGTTTTAGATTTGTGATCCCAACATCTTGACAACGTTTTGAGAGAATTTCTTCAATCTGGGCGAAAATATTTACTCGGTTACCAACGATGAACTGATACGAATCTGCTGGTCAAAGTCAAGCTGCCGTCTGATTGGCCCGTTCCCGGGAACGCTCTGTTTCAGGAACGTCTGGAGGGATTCGTCACAAATGTTCGATTTAACTCAAGGATGAACTCATTAGTTTTGATCGTCAAAGGTCACGATAAGTTCACGTCCGTTCCCCACTAAGAACGCCATGTCTCTACAAATGTGGCACAAACATGCGTTTAGATGTAAACTACAACAAAATAGTCTCAAAATAATCTTTAAAAAGTATCAAAACTTTCGCATTAGTTTGGCGCAGCTACAAAAAAAAACTTGCTTTAGGTCCATTTTCATTTTCAAGCCGGTAGATCCTGTCTAGATGTGACTTCTTTGAACAGTGAGTAAAACATGTTTTGGGAGCACAACTATGAGACAATCACGTATGTTCTCATGAATATTAAAACAGGAACGCATGACGACTGAGCAGTGTTTCCGTGTTCCCACCTCCTCTCCTGACAGACAGCTTTCCACCACTCAGGTCACTCCTGCGGGTTCATAAAAGCAGGAGTGATTCAAAACAACAAGGAGCCGATGCTGAGTGTTAATAATCGAAGAGCTCCACCTCGCTGTGTACCAAACCCAGCCCGTCTCTGGGAACCCCCCCCATCCCCTCCGGACCTAATCCAGACCAATTCAAAATGGTGACCCCCCCCCCTTTTCCCTGACTACACATCTAAGTGATTATACTACACCCCCAACCCCAAACGCACACATACACACACACGCAGGCACATACACACGCTCAGAGGGGCTAATTAAAGCTTTAATATGCAAATGAGAGCCGCAGTAAATTACACAGCTGGCAAATATGCCTGTTTTTGCCTGAAAATACATCAGGAGTGCAGCGAGGAGTGTGTTGCTGCAGTTGTTGTTGTGTTTGCAGAGAGACAGGGGATTGCCCCCCCACCCACCAACTCCAGCCCCACCACCACCACCACCCCTCCACCCACCCACCCACCCTCGTCTGCAGGAGAGACTCATCCAGCTTTGTCCCTTTCAGAGGTGTCAGGAGGAAAAAGTCGACACTGAACAAGTCGTGTTGCAGTTTAGTGAGCGACGAGCAGGTATTTAGTTCACAGATATGAAACCTTTATCGAGCTGTCAACCGTGCAAATACAAGACAATACCAACCGATAGGAGTTCTTTTATTTTGTGCTGACAAGGAACGTTTTCTAAAATAAAGTGAACCGCCTCACACTGATTGATAGAAGAGAAACGAAGGGCAGTTTTAGACTTTCTGCATTTAACCACTCCACTTTTTAAGACACAGTTTGTCCACCAGAATTAAGGAAAAATGAATGAAAAATATTTGCTGTAACATCTGTGATTATTTAAGTAATTTTCAATCCTGTAAGGGCCACCAATTCCGTTCACCTCCACTTTGCTGTGTTGGGTTGGATTCATAAATCTGAGATTGCAATTTGGGTGAATTTATCCTTTAAAAAAAAAAGCTTCTTTTATCCCATTACTTCCTGTTTCCTTTTCCTTTACGTAGTTTAAGCGTACGTGAGGTTGCAGATTGCTTTATACAGCTCATATATAGCAGATTAACACCAGGATGTGAGTTGCCATTGTACTTCCTGTCCCTCGGGGTAAACTCTTTTGGCTGCGGTTCGGTCCGTATTTAAAAGGTTGGGAGCCGTTCGGGTGTTTCTAATCTCATGCAGAAGAACTTTGTTGGATAGTGTTATTCATTTATCATTTCCTGTGTGTGTTCGGTGAAAATGAGCTGTTCTCTGGTGACTCACTGTGTTAAATACGGGTTAAAATGCCTCCTTCCTCTCTGCTCCCTGAGCTCTGTGAGCTGTATTGTGCGCCGCGGTTCCAGTAGGTGACTGACTGATCCGGGAGCAGCGTGAACCCTGGTTCCTCCAGCTGCTCCGAGCCGGTCCCTGCTGCCCTCTGAGGCGTTCACGGGGAGGTTTGATCTGCCTGGTTGCTGTTGTCTGCCTACGTACTTTTATTCCCCGGAGCAGCGGTGTCATGATGATGCGAGCTGAAACCTGAGTGCCGACTACATGCATGGTCAGGCCGTCCTGTCACCTAGCCACCCTACTGGGACTGACCGTGACAGGAAGGGTGCCCAAAAACATACCCAGAGACCTCTTTGTCTCACACTATTCTTAAAATAAGCACCGCCGGCTCCTTCCAACGGCGCCCTCAGTTTCTCAGCGATCTCTCCACAGACCCACACCGACAGATGTATTTCCTCTCAGATGTCGCTCCTCTCACATCCACAGCAAAGTGATCGAAGCCAGTCAACGCTGTTGGATAAAATAAAGCCTGGACGCTGTTGATCTTTTCACAGTCAGTGATCGCTGAGTCTCCGTTCGGCCATTTAAACTCTCTGCGCTGACACGAGCTGCACGATAAACATCACGACAAGAGGAGCGAAGCAGTACAGCCACTGTTTGGGCTGATTGCAGCCTCTCAAGTTCTTTTAGAGTTTTATTGGAAGAAAAGAAAACGTTTTCTTGCAGTTATCAGCTGCATCACATATCTTCCTCCATCCAGTGAGAAATAGTGGCGTTTACAGCCACACATGTTGATGCCAACGTGCTCACATGATCACAGATGCTGAAGCTAACTGGCATCAAACACAAAGTACAAAGGAGCCTGATGACAGTGTCACTTTTGCAGGCATTTAATCACAAACTAAATTCAATTAAACACTGAAATGAGGAAGGTTTTAAAGATGGACACGTCACATTTTGACCTTTTTTTATGGTCAAAGTTGAGTTTTTACAGGTGGAAACACCAGCGGTGGTGGAACACTATTGTATTTGTCTGAATTATTATTATTATTATTATTATTATTATTATTATTATTATTAGTAGTAGTATTAGTCCATCCAAACAAACAAGGTGCAAAGATGAAATTTCAATGAAAGATAGTGAGCCCCGAAGATTCTTTGATTTGACACATCAGCCATTAGGGGGCGCTATAGAAAAGGTCAGCGTGTTTTGTTGAATAACGCCTGACCCGTACGTCACTCATTGAAATGCTTGCTGCTTGTATAGGCCCCGCCCACGTCCGCCTTTAACTTTTTATCACAAAATTGCAAAACCCACTTTTTTGAACTAGTAGTTCTTGGATTTGATATTTTTCTTGCAGGTGCATTTTTCTAGATATCTCAGAGTATAAGTACTGTTTGGTTTCTGGGGGTTTGAGCACACTGTGGGTACTTAAAGGCAACAGGAACTGTGTGTAGAGAAATAGATTCTCTTATGTGCAGTCTGTGATTTAAGCAAGAAGACACTGAAAAGTCACCTGTGTAAATGTGAATGTCATCATCCTGAAACACCTCAATGGTCACATTTATAAAAGCAACATTTCTTCAACTGAACGTGTTTTTTTTCGGTCAGAAGTTTGAAACACAACTTGAAGGTCATTAATTGAGGCAGTTTGAGTTTGATTTCTCTATTAAAAGTTGAATAATATAAAAGGTCAGACTCAATGAAGTCATTTTTAAAGTTCGGTTAAATCGTCTCCAGCATTAAAATACTTTTCTGTCCTTTAGTTTCATCAGCGTGAGTCGACACAGATAACCGCATGCTGTTGTAATTATCACTCGGCGAGACAACAACTCTCAGCTACACCTTGCTGACACGCGACATTCAGGAGAGGACACTCGGCGGCGTTATCACAGAGCCGCTCTGCTGGAGAACAGCTGACACGACGCTCACGTTGGCCAAATCCAAAGCCAAATATTTAAGCATCAAACAGGTAAACAGGCAGCGAGGCTCGCTCGTCCAAGCCGAGATTAAGAGAGCGTCAGGCAGGAACTTCAGTTCATTAGCTGGGTTAACAGAGTCCCCTGATAAGGATGTATAAACAGCTCCACCTTGCAGTGGCTACAGAGAGAACTTGCCCCTCGGAAAAGGCGGCTTTCCACCAGGGCCAGGGTGCATAAATATTTTAAACGGGTAAATAATTAATAATTAACAGCAAACAGGCCACTGATCAAATGGAGCAGCGTCGCAACCGACATGAAAAATCTGACTCTTGTAAACAAAGACGAAGGTCCCAGATTTCCTCGCCGCTTTCCAACTTCTCTTTCTCGCCTTTTAAATATGCGCATCTTCAGTCGCCTCCTGCATCGCCGTAAAACCACGCGCACAAAAAGGCACACGTATGAACACACACACACACACACACACACACACACACACACACACACACACACACACACACACACACACACACACACACACACACACACACACACACACACACACACACACAGTGCTGCCGTAACCCCCTCCTCACATTCATACACACACCTATTTTCCTTCAGAAGAATGAAATTTCGCCGTATTCCTCGGCGACCCGGGGAACGTGACTGAGCGAGAACACTTGATCTGGCCACCCGCTGTTTTCTGATGGAAAGATTTGCTTTTTAATACAACCGTCACTCCTCCCACCTGGATATGCCACGCCAAGACAAATCCCAGCTGTGTGACTCTAAAACCTGACAGAGCTTAAAAATTCCCTTATTACCATTCCCTTAAAATGCCCGGCCACACTAACTCCCAACAATAGTGGAAATGCTAATCACATCTCTCAGCAGCTTAGAGGAGCACGGAAACACGACCACCGATGTGCAGGCTTTTGGGTGCAAAAAAATAAATAAAAAAACAAGTGAGGAAGAAGAAGAAGGAGAAGATGAAGAAATCCCAGCTTTAATGACACACATTCACAGAAGCGTCATGGCTCTTCAAAGCTGCTCCTCCAAAATCTGGCACATCTTGCCGCTTGACTTTAGCCAGAGGAGACATTTCATAAAAATCAGACTTAATCGTGTAAACAACATGCAGACAAACAAAAAAACCACTGCAAACAAAAATAAAACAACTTTGGAAGCTGTGCACGGATCGCCTTCAGAGTTAATTTTAAAGTAAGCATTCCCTTCCTTAGAGATTTTAATTAATGCTTTAATATGCAAATAAGTTAGCGGAGATAAAATCATGACAAACAGATGGCAAGTGTGGGTAATTATTTTGTGAATCCAGCAGGGGCATGTATTAAAGTTATGGCATCGTTTTCCTCGGGCCTCTGCAGCCACGGAAGGCAGAGAGGAGAAAAAACAGGAGGATCACCGGTGAACTGAGACATAAATGACTAACTTGTGTCTCCAAGTGACAAATCTGTGACCACAGTGAGCCTGAACGCACCACAAAGGGCAAATAATCCGAAAGTCACCAGCAGCTCCTGTTTATGAATTAAAAGGGAAATTCAGATGAAAACAACAAACTTCATTTGAACGGCTGCAGAGAGACGGAGTTCCTCCGTTTTACTTCGAAAGCAACAACAGAAGTCGGCGTCGTTCACCGGGAAGACGTCCGATAGCGTCGTCATAGAAACACAAGTCACAACTCAACAGACCCGTCAACGTTGTGATGCATTTAAAAACTATCCGACTGTCGTACAGACTTCAATCATCCACAAGGATCTTCAGAAGCAGATTCCAATTCACAATTTTCTGAGGAAATTGTAACGTTACCATGTTGATAATTTACTAGAAATGTTTTCACTTGTTCTTTATTTTAGTTTCTCATGTTTGCATGATCACGTTTGCTAATTAGCAGTAAACAGACATCTGATCAGGATGTGGTTGCAGGTTTTCTAGCATTTGGTCAGAAACCAAAGTATCAGACAGACCGAATGTTTACCTTGATGGAGATGTGTGTGTGTGTGTGTGTGTGTGTGTGTGTGTGTGTGTGTGTGTGTGTGTGTGTGTGTGTGTGTGTGTGTGTGTGTGTGTGTGTGTGTGTGTGTGTGTTGAATGCATCCAGTCATTGTCGAGCTGTTTCACTCTCAACCATTCATCTTCCCTGTTGTTGCATATTTAAGGTGCATTCGACGAAGTCATCAGGATTCATCCTCTGTGGACCATGAATGTCTGAACTAATCCACCCAACTGTGGAGATTTCTATGGAAGATGAAACAACTAACAAGACAAACGTCCCCAAACAATGCCGACCGGTTGAGCCAAGCTGCATCGTTAAAAATGTGATACGTGGACAGGAGTTATTTTTTAACATTGAAAACATCACAAGCAAACTGAAGAAACCGTTTCTGAATGAACTCAAACATATCTTTGGATTGCTGCACTGGATCTTCTCATCACCGAACCTACTTCTGTGATGGGATCACGTTGTCTGATAATATCGTCTGTGCTGACGGATCATTTGAACCCCAACTATTCGCTGTCTAGATCATTATTTTTGATAACTCCAGAAGCTGCTGCAGCTACAACGACATAACAATGTGAACCAGCTGGTTGAGATGCCGTGCAGGTACTGATGAGGATTACACACACTGATCTGAACGCCTACCTGCTCCTGTGGAGGTTGGTGGTCCACGTCCAGACCGGCCAGGGAGCGGTTGATCCTCAGGGCCAGACTCAGCGCCATCAAACCTCCCACCTTCACCTGGTTCTGACGGAGGTCCAGTTTCCGAATGAGACGAGACTCTGCGAGGAACTCAGCCAGCGCCACGGCACCTTCGAGCAGAGGAAGTGATGTCAGACAGGAACGAGCTTTAACCGACAGGTTAGTTTGGTTTTAAAAGATCCAGATTAACTGGGAACCACAGACTAACTGCCTTTGTACATATTTCATTTTTATTATGTCACCTGTGACCCCATTTCTTTCATGTTTATAAATGTTTCACAGCTCTTCATTTTTACATCCAGAGCAGCTCTAAAAAAAAATTTGAATTTAAATCTGTTGTGGTTCGTTTGCTGCTAATTGTTCTAATGTTGGTTAGTTACAAATTAGAGCTTCAAAGGAGGAGAGGGCTTAAAATGAATGATCTCATCTGCTGTATCACAAAAGATGTTTTAACATCACAGATCCAAAGGGGAAATTATCAGTTGAGAAAAAAAAAATATATATATATTTTTGAAATGATTAATTGGCAATATGTTGATAACTGATTAATATGTAACAGTTTTGAGCACAAATTACAACTAAATAAAACAAAAACATCAACTCTTCTCTACAACAACTAACTTAATAGCTTCAGTTTGTTTAAAAATATAAATTTTTCGTCTGTGAAACTGTGGTGGGCCTTTTCACAATATTTTATAAACTGTTTAATCAATATTGCGCAGAACATTCATTAATGAAAACAGTTGGTTCATATGAAACCAGTCATGTATTACTGATAAGAATATGTTGGCAAAACAAACAGAAATGCATTAATAGACAAATTAATATGTGACCAAATTCAACAACAGTACATCACATACAATCATCTGATATAGAAGAATTATGACTTAATTTAAACATAATAAACCCTGTGCACCTTCACAGGTGATGTTGGCTTGAGCCAGGCCGAGCTGCAGCAGCGAGCCGTTCACCATCAGAGGCTCCCTGATCACCTGCATCCCCTCGTTCCCCAGGATGTTCTCGCCCAGATCCAGGATCTGCAGGACCTTCAGCACCGGCTGCAAAACAGGATGTTATTGTGAATTTTACATCAGTCTAAGTGAGTTCAAATGACTTCTTTAAGCCAACAACTGCTTGAGAATCTACTTGTGTGTCAGTGTGCTACTTTCAGTGTGCAAGCGAGTGTGTAAAAGGCTGAGAAGTTTTAATTATCATTATTATTATGCAGTGATTATTATTCCTTTTCAAAATGTTTCCTCTCATGTTAAACGCTCAGAACTTCTGCTTTCGCTCTCCAGAGCCACATTAGCATTGAAGGTTGATTAGCTTGTGCGTGAAGCTGGGGGTGTCTGGGGCACGAGGGGCCCGCGTTGCCCAACAGCTCGGAGAGGAACGGTGCCACCCACTCCTCGGTTGCCCCCTCGCCTCGCCACCCTTGTTAACTCCTCTGGTCACTGCTCTGAAGAGAGAGGGAGTACGGGGGCGGAAAGGAAGCCAGGAAGGCAACTGACAGACCCAGAGAGCGTCTTCTTCTGAGTTAATTTGCACCACGGTGACAACAAACACACTTGAGATCCCCCCCCACCACCACCACCACCACCCTCCCTCCTTTTCCTCGGCACACAGAGGCACCGCCACATCCAACGCACGGCAACAAGCTTCTCCGGTGAAGAGGGGAGGAGGAGAGGGAGGGAGAGCATCCCGAATGGATATGCACGAGGGATAATGGCAGACAATTAAAGAGGCGACTGCGTGGTTGAGAGTGTGTGAGAGTCAAGCATGGTTGAAACCTGTCAAACGTAAACCACGGGAGGGTTGGAGTGAGAACTTTGAGGGGGTTAGGAGTGTGAAAGCACCAAAAACACAGTATGCTTTCACACATGGCATGCTGGCTCTAAACAAAAAAACAGCACAAGCATGCAAAGTAGTACAAAAAATCAGAAGCTCTGCATGACATAGTCACCTCAAAACAATCTTTTTTTATGAATTTTTCGTAAACAAAATGTCAATTTAGACATCATCAGCTAAATTTTACAACTTGTAAACCTGTCCCCCCCCCCATCTCAATGAAACAACAAGCCAGGAGGACAGAGAGGAGCAGCAGATACACCAACCAGGAAGGTTAATAACAGTTCTCCCCATCATCATATTTGACACGACTGGCTACGGGTCTAATTATCATCATTATGGCCTGCAAGGACATCTACTTATCGCTGTGACTGGCAGGCTGCGTGAGCAGCCCTCCTTAACACATATCTATTATTCAATCAAACTGTTCCTTCTTTTGGTCGCACTGGGGGAGCCTGGGGAAGTGTGTGTGTGTGTGTGTGTGTGTGTGTGTGTGTGTGTGTGTGTGTGTGTGTGTGTGTGTGTGTGTGTGTGTGTGTGTGTGTGTGCGTGTGCGTGTGCGTGTGCGTGTGTGGTTTTGTGCAGCAGGCCTTTAATTTCTAGCCTTTTGACTTCCACAATCGCCGCTCACATGACAGGAAGGTGCAGTTTATGCTGCCAATCAGGTGGAAGGAATGCATGTTATTAGGAGTATGAGATGCGTGGAGGCGTCACATTTGGTGTGGTGGGGGGGGATTGTCCGGATGAGGCCCATTTCTTCCGTAAGGCGGAGAGGGAAGCAGGTATCAGTCGGACAGTTAAGCTCAGTTCGAGTCCATATCCATAAATTAAAGAGGATGTTCCTCGTTCTTTGAGTTTCTCGAGTGTACTGACTTAAATCTATGACGAGTTTGGAGCTCTGTTGTTATGGCGATGCAGTTCTCCCCCCGGCTTCAGGTAGTAATAAAAATAGCAGGGAACACATCCATGTAGAATCCCATTAACGATATTTGTTTGACTGTGACACACTCTGTACTTCACTGGAAGCCGGTGAAAGTGAAATCTTCCAACGTGACTTCTTGAATTAGGAGTGCGGACGACTCAGTTTCTGATCCAGAGCTTTAGTAAGAGACAAATATCAGTTAACACAATCACAGTGGCATCGGATCCTTCAAAGCTGCGTTTGTCCAGGATATTTGCATTCCTCGCCAGATATCTTGTTCTGGCATTTAAAGGTTGTTGTCCAGAATGGAACCCAAATAATTAGTAATGATCCTTTTTTTTTATTTTTTTTTATCTTATTTCACAGGTGGGAATCCTTCATTCGCTTAATCTTCACCCCAAACATGCTTGAGCATGATCCAAAGGATGCGTTGAATAACTGTGTTTTGGCAGTCGGTTGATAATAGTTCAAATTGACAGGCTTTAAAATCAACACAGACTGGATATTAAACTGCCTGGTGCCGTCTTGTTCTATAAAAATGCCTGAGGAGTTAACTCTTTAACACTTTAAAAAAATAATTTGACAGGAATCTGCAGATTCTGACTCAAAATTTGACAATTTAAAAGCACAGAGCTTCAACAAACCATTCAAATGCTGTAAAATATTTTAATACTAATATAAAGTGTGCCAATCGGAGAAAGTTCAAAGACTTTTACCTTCAGAAGTTATTGTATTGTATATTGTATGGACGGGTTCGTTTGAAGCATGCTGAACCATTTTTTTTTTGGTCACAGTTCTATTTGGAAAATCTGCATTGCTAAAGAAGAAAAATACTGTAGAAGAAAGACAAACGGGCGTCAGGACTTCCTGCATGGACGATACACTCCTAAAAACACACCGTGTGTTTACTATTCAATATGTTTCACACGTGTTCGATACCTCTCTCCAAAAATAATAATTCACTTTAGTTTTTCTGATGCAGAAGCTGCAGACATCTACACTCATGAATATGATGTCACATTCGTACCCAGTGTGCATCATATCCATGAAGGCAGCATTCGGTGGTCAACAGACGTCTGTGCTCAACGACAAGAAGCCGACATGATTCACATCATTTATGAACCTTGGCAGTGCGTCCTGCCCCTTTAAGGACAGAAAAACAGGAAACCTTTGGCCCTAAAATCATTATTTCTACCTTCAGTCTCGAGGCTTCTTTGGCACTGGACTGTCAGAATATGTGTAATATATGCTGACTGGTGTAATTATCTGATGGTGCTGCAGACTAAAAGCTGGCTGTGTGTTCCTCACCAGAACCTTGGCCAGGTGCTCCATGCCCTTCACCGTGATGTGGTTGTTCCTCAGCTGTAAGACCTTCAGACCGGCCGTCTGCCGCCTCAGACCGTCACACAGCTCCTCCAGACCTGAGAGGCACAAACACGACATGAAGGTGGTCGGCAGAGTGACAGCGTGACGACCTGTCACACTTCATCTCACTGTCTTGTTGCTTTGCTGTTTTTCCCGTCATTGAGGTCATTATTTAATTTGCAAAAATGAACAAGATGCAAAAAGTATAAGTAATAATTAATACTGTACGATAAAAAAGAGTTCAGTGATGTATTTTAAGAGACAAATCAAGTTTACAAAAATAGTGCATTCACTCATTTGCTTTCTAGGAAGGATAGGAAGGTTATCAAGAAGTAGGTTTTTGTTTTTCACTCCCTGAAAACAAAACTGTTGTTTTTTCTGTTTCTGTTCATCGACAGTTGAAACAAGCAGACAAACAAAGTGGGAATTCATAAACTTCACGGGTGTTGCTACACAGATTTTTGAATGCTGAACAGAGACGAGTTGTTCTGTTCGCAGAGAGAAAGCAGATGTCCCAAACATTTCTTTTTTTATACAATGAAAATGTTCTTTAAAATGCAATCAGTCAGCGATTCATTGTGAAGGATTTAGTTTATCTGCACAGAACAAAGTTAGTCTGTGTGACACCTGAAAGGTGAAATATATATTTTAAATCCAGCACTTTTCCCAACTTCCTGTAAGCCTTCTCTTTGTTATTTCATGTCCAAATCATTCAACAAACATGTGCTCAATTCATTTCACAAATAAGATGAACCTGTTAGTCTGAATGAAACACCCACGAGAGTGAAATCACAACTTTTTACACACATCACATTTTTACTACATGTTTGGAAAAAAAAACCCTGAGCATCTTACCAGCATCTGCTACAGCGTTGTTGTTCAGCTCCAGAGTCTGCAGGGTGGTGTTGTACCGCAGCAGGTCTCCCAGCTGCAAGGCGTCCTGGTAGCTGTTCAGCAGGTTGTTGGTCAGGTGAAGCTCTTGTAACGCTCTGTTGGTCTTCAGCGCTGCAACTAAAGGCAGCGATAAAAAGAAACAAGAGTCCCGATGAACCGAAGCCAACGTGACTCGCTGATTTGGATCCTGCAGGTGGAAACAGCGACTCGACGAAGGTTTCTTTGTCTTTTATCATGCTTAATCAAATCTGTTTTTATTTTAACATTCAGTTCATTTATATCAAATGAGAAACATTCACGAAACACAGATTCTAGCAAAAACACGTGTCTATCTCATTAATCTACGTTTAGGAAAGTTTCTGTCGTTAAAAATCAGGAAGCTCAGATTTCTGCAGGATTCACAAATCCCAAGTCTTTACAACAAATGTGCTACATGCAAAGTTATCAGGAGAATGACCTCAATTAGAAATAAATGTATAAATACAGACATTTTCTTTGAAGTTCTGTTGTGTAGGACACGAGACCAGAAGTCTCCAACCTTTTTTTTTTTTCTCAGTCCAGCCGGAAATATTGTATTTACATTATTAACCAAATTTATGAGCACCGTTTGTTTCCAGCTCTTCCAGAGTCTCTGCTGTGTTTCTGTCCTCTGGTCTCTGCGTGTCTCACTGTGGGCGGAGCTTAGCCTCTGCTGCACAGACACGGGTGGAGGGAGCGAGGGGAGTTTGTCCACTTGTTAATGGATCGCGTTGTTAGCATCGTTCTCTCACGCAGGTTAAAAAATTAATAAATAAAAAATGCTGAAATGGATCAACAAATATACCTGAGCGACCCGCCCGGGGCGAACCTTACGCAATCTGCTCAGAACCGGGTCGTGGGCTACGGGTTGGTGACCCCAACACTAGATGTATATTTGTGCAGTGTTGATTGGTGGGAGGACAGCGGGGATCAGACCGTCGTCATGGTACGACTCCGGGCTGGTCAGGTGATGCTGTGAAGCTGTTGAAACGTTGACGGTCATGACTGGAGACTGAAATAATCATTCGAGGCACAAAAATCTCAGAACGACTGAGGAGTTTGCAGCGAGGACGAGACGACAACAAAAGTTGTGATGAAAAAATAAAATAAAAACGTGCCCGCCCATATTGATCTTTTTAAATTGATATCAAATACGATCCATTGTACGAGCCCGTCCTCTGAGCGCCGAAGCTCCAACCCGGAGGCCAAATGAACCTGAGCATGAAAATGAGAGCACAGTGGGAATCGCAGCCTCTTGCAATTATTACAGCCCAGAAGTGGTCGTGCGTCGCCGTTCGAACACAAACGAGACATTGTTGAAGCCGGAGTTGTAACTCCTACGTCCCCTAAGAAAACATCCTCGCCGGGAACTGTCAGTGTGAATGCCATTGTTACTTTATCCCAGATTGGATGGTGATTTGGAGAGATGTTTTGTATTTATGTGTGTGTGTGTGTGTGTGTGTGTGTGTGTGTGTGTGTGTGTGTGTGTGTGTGTGTGTGTGTGTGTGTGTGTGTGTGTGTGTGTGTGTGTGTGTGTGTGTGTGTGTGTGTGTGAGATGTGTACTGTACTGCGGTACACATGTGTCCACGTTGTCGGGGTCCTCGCTGCCCTTGCGTCCAGATCGATGCTGCAGATTTGATCAAGCCTGTTGGGCTGCATGTGGAATGCCAACATTGTCATCAGGCACAGTTGGAACCAAATGGTGGAATCGGTGGGATTGATCCGGTCAACTCCACCGCAAGCGCCCAACCCCACAATCACAAGCCCCTCCGATCGAAGGCAATGATCCTCAGCTGGGACCCCCTGCCGGGAGGGGAGGGAGGGAGGGTGGCTGCCGGTGGGCTCGGTAAAGGCAGAGACGATGGGGTGGGCTGAGGCTGGGAGGAGGTGGGGGAATGGCAGACCCTAAAATATCAAAGAGATCCAGGAAGCGGCTGAAAGTGTCGGAGGAACAAGTTGCTGTCGGGAAGAGAGGACGGCACACTGTGTCCATTTGGGTCCGTCTCCGCTCCAAGCTGAGAGGACACGAGAGGACACTGTTCGCGTTTTACTGTCCCGACGAAGAGTCAGAAACAAAAAGATGATTTATTTACTAGGATACTGTCCACAGTACATGGAAGTCAATACGATGTCCTAACAAAGACAGCTGCTCAAACTCCTGTGTGTGTGTGTGTGTGTGTGTGTGTGTGTGTGTGTGTGTGTGTGTGTGTGTGTGTGTGTGTGTGTGTGTGTGTGTGTGTGTGTGTGTGTGTGTGTGTGTGTGTGTGTGTGTGTGTGTCCATCCATGCTTGGCACTCAACCCCCCTCTGAGAGTTGTGTTTGCCCGTGGTGAGTGTATTTATATGTGTGTATACTCATCCAGTAAATGAGAGTCTGTGTGTGTGTGCCTGCATCTACACTCTGTTCATTTGTGGTCATGTGACCTCCCCCCCAGCCGGCGTCCCCCCCCCTCCTCCTCCTCCTCCTCTTCCTCCTCCCTCACTGATACAACCGAGGGATACAGCGGCGGCCGATCGATGAAGGTCGGAGAGGACAGACTCCGCTGGAGTCATCGCGTTTTGTTGTTGGTTTATTCTAAATGATCATTTTAATAATTTGTGCTGTAAACACGACCGTCAGTGTTCTTAATGACTTAATGACTTGATATGTATTATGATCAAGGAGTAACACTATGTGTGTGTGTGTGTGTGTGTGTGTGTGTGTGTGTGTGTGTGTGTGTGTGTGTGTGTGTGTGTGTGTGTGTGTGTGTGTGTGTGTGTGTGTGTGTGTGTGTGTGTGTGTGTGTCCTGGCTGCCACAGCCTTTATAGATGTGTGCGGTGGTGTGTAAAGTGACAGGTAAGAGATTAGGCCTCTAATCCGGGTCCAGACCTGCAGAGAGGGTCACGGGCCAAAATCTGGTCCTGCTGGCCGCAGAACACACCCACAACAAACACAACCACTCGCACACACACACACACACACACACACACACACACACACACACACACACACACACACACACACACACACACACACACACACACACACACACACACACACACACACACACACACACGCTTACTTACAAATCTACACACTCCACATTTGCACACAGATATTTTAACTGTAATAAAAATAAGATTGATGTATCATGAATGAGCAGGAGACACAGACTTCATAAAACTGTGTGTGTGTGTGTGTGTGTGTGTGTGTGTGTGTGTGTGTGTGTGTGTGTGTGTGTGTGTGTGTGTGTGTGTGTGTGTGTGTGTGTGTGTGTGTGTGTGTGTGTGTGTGTGTGTGTGTGTGTGTGTGTGTGTGTGTGTCGTACCCAGTGTGTACAGCGGCATGCCGCTGAGCTGGGCGTTGTGAAGGTGCAGCGCTGTGAGCCGGCTGGTCAGCAGAGCTTTAGACAGAGACTGGGCCGGATAGTCAACCACGGGCACGTTACACACGTCCAGCCTGGACAGTCGCACACTCTGAAACACACACACACACACACACACGTTGTGCAGAAACACAATGACGAGTCAGACTGTCTAATCTGCAGCAGAGAGGAGGAAGAAGAGAAAGAAGAAGAGGAGGATGAATATTGAAAGAAAGAGCTGCACCGTCTGCTGTCAAACACTCAGACCTGCAGAAGACAGCTGGTTGTGAGGACTTCCTGTCTTACAGTGGACGGACCTGTCTGTCCTCCCTCACATCAGGAGGAGTGACAGGGCGGTCAAGAGGATACTGATGTGGTTTGGGAGGGTGTTAGAGAGACGAGGTTGTGTTGAGCACCGATGGAGGAAAACATTCATCCAGATTTCAGTTGTGTTGTTTTCTCAGACTTTTAAGGAACTCTGATTGTTTTTGCTGACCTGAGAAGCGGTTGTGTGATTTTGGTGAAGTTGGAGAGAAGTTTGTTGGAGACCAAAACCAAATTACAAATTTGAAATGATAATGATCAGCAGGAAAAGTAAATCCCTGCAAGCCCTCAGCATTGAGTTCAACACATCACACATCTCAGTGTTCCTGATCTTAATTTGCAGGATGTGTTTTACCTGCTGAAGTGGTGTGTGATTGTGTTTCATGCATCTATTTTCCTAATACACACTTTAAACATACACACCATGACAGAACAAAGTGTTTTACGATGGTGTGTTCAGATGAATATGATCATTAAACTAACTGCTACCAATCCCTCCAGGAAATCACAATTTTGCAATCGCCATAATTAACGCAAATTCAAGCAAATAAATATTTGCGGGAGGTAAAAATGTTGCAAAATTCCAGCAATTATTCTGCGTAAAATGTCGTGAAATGAAACTCTGCTGAAAGTTTTAAACAAATCTCACTTTAGTCACAAAAATATCTCCTCGTTTCCAATCAGCACGGCTTCGCTCCTTCTCCTCTCATCAGCTCAACAAAATGCACCGGAGAAAACCGGAAGTGACGAGGTTTGTGGGAAATTGAGGAATATTTGTATGTTAAATTAGTTTCAGACTTGTTTTTGTGCATACAGCCTGTGTTGAGTTCATATTAATTAAACAGCATCTAAAGCTTGTTTTTGACAGCAGATGTGACCTTTATTTTCTATATTACAGTCACAGACTTTTGGACTCTTGTTTTATCTCTTTGAGCCCCGTGATGCTTCTCTTAGTTCAACACAGGAAGAAAAACACTTCACGAGTAAAACACATCTGCGATGTGCAGCAGGATTATCATCCCAGGCAGTGATTTCATATCACTCTCTATCAGGTAGTACCAAAAAACATTTAAAGAAAATTTTCCTCAACTTGAATGTTTTTCTAATTTCTGCAGTTTTGAATACTCTGAAAATTACATCGCAATTTTTGAGAAAATCTGTCGCAAAATGAGGAATTTTCACAACAAAAGAAACCTCCTGCAGGGACTGAAATACTGTAAACACTCCCACACGAGCAAATAACATGAATACATTTGTTGACTAATAGCAAATTGTCCTGACAGCAAAGTTCAAAACGAACCGCTCTTCAAACCGAGGCTCCACAGAGGAACACGGAGCCGGACCTCGTGGAAACTTGAAAACTTGGTTTTCATATTTTTGACAAAATATTCTGAACTCAAAGTTTTGCTCAAAGTTCCCACATTGTGTCTCTGAAAGTCAGTCGGTCGTCCCGTACACGTGGACTCCAGCTGAATTCACCTCACAGCTAATCAGTAATGCCTGCTAATGCTATCTGTGATGCAGCCGTGTGTGTGTGTGTGTGTGTGTGTGTGTGTGTGTGTGTGTGTGTGTGTGTGTGTGTGTGTGTGTGTGTGTGTGTGTGTGTGTGTGTGTGTGTGTGTGTGTGTGTGTGTGTGGTGTTGATCTGCTGGCGCTGGTGTCTGCAGAGGGAGAACTTCTCACCCTCTTTGCTCTGCCCTGCATCTTCAATCCGTGTAATGTGCCACAAACTCACTTCCCAGGATGTACATTATCCCTCAGAGAAAGCCTACATGAAAAGATTACTATTCCACCGCGTCAGCCAACCTGCTTTATCAAATGAGCGAGGGCCCTCCAACCCGAAGTTCCCATACTGCTGTTGTCAGAAATGTCAAGATGTGTTGTAGATTCATAGTACAAAATCATATCCAGCAAGGACGATGCTCCCTGGAACAGAAAAAATAGAGAAGGGAAAAAATGAAGAAAGCAGGGCCCCAAATTTGACAGGAATGTTATGAAGTTTCTTTGGAGGGAAAAAAAAAATCGTCTCTAATCTGATACAGCGAAAGGCCTGAATATGAAACTGTATTGGAACTGGAAGACGAAGATGAGGAAAATAAGTTTTGCTCATAAAACTCACATTTTCCTCCAGTTGGGCTGCCTGCAGATTGATGAAATCAAAGTGCAGCGATTTCAGGACGACTTCCAGAGCTTCACAGGAGCGGTGGTCTAATCGCTCACCTTGATGGAGGCAAGCAATCAAACGGAAGATAATTGGGAGGCTGTTTGCTAACAGACAAAATTGCACCACTCTAAATGTGCTTTATCCTTTTTTTTTCTGAAATGAACATTTCAGCAAAAATCACGACAAAACAACTTCCTTTAAGACGACGTTTATCTGCGTCTGTGTGTTTTCTTATAATAAAGTTCTGAGACTTAATCAGAAACACAGAAAGGGAAATAATGATGACAGCTCCAGTTTCTCATGATTGGACTTCCACGATGTGACTGCCGGAGTGTCCATTGATTCCTGCCTGCCTGCAGACCATCGTAATCAATACACGTACCTGAATACAGCAGCTCAACTTCTACTAAAGTAGTCAGATTACTTTATCTGACTGTGGAATGAACAGAATAACAGATATTCATAATGATGTATGAATTATTCTGTTCTATGAAAGAACTGATTACATTTACTTATATTGGACTCATTTCCAGTTGATTTATACTTTTACTCCACGACATGACAGAAACAATGTACATTTGATATTATTGATTACAGTTAATAAGCTTCACTTTAATCAGCTATAAAATGATTCACATAATACTTACAGATGTTCTTCTGCATGATCTGCACTTTTACCTTTCATACTTTATTTACTACAAACACTATTCAACATATCTATCATATATTTTTCTGCATACCGATACAGTAGCTGATAATGCATTATATATATTATATATAAATATTGAGCTGAATCAGGTATCTTTTTAGATTTGCTTTATTGCTTCTCTGTCCCTGTTAGACGTCGACTCTCTCGGGGGATTATTAACATGCAGCATCATACACCTCCAATCCTCTTCTCTCTGTAAGACCTCCACACAGGTGAACCTTTTTTTTTTTAAATTTGTTCTTTACATTTAAAATGAGTAACAGAAAGTAACAGAGCTGCAACCTTCTCCACAGTTTGTGTTTTCCAGGTGGATGACTGAGGAGCAGCAACGTGTCATTCAGGCTTCGCAGCCTCATTTGAACTCTGCAGCTCAGAAACAGAAGAACTGAAGCTGCTGCAGCAGAAACGGCCTGAGAGGAGGATCTGACCGACGCCGTGTGGAAATAAAGCTTCATTTGTTTCTTTAAACTCAAACAATCGTAGATACGAAACCAGGCTGTCTCTACAATTTAGATGTTTTGTCTTTTTTTATCCGGGATCTTCCCCGTGTAAAACTTGAGGCTTGGGTTTTTCTTCCGAGCAGTCAAATGCGACGTGTTAATGAAAAATATGAGCAATGCATCACAAATTGCTATTTATACTTTTCAAAATAAAAGACCTAAAACCTACAAAACCACGACCCACTCTATGTACCAAACTTTGAACGTTTGTTGCATCATTACTCTCCTGGTTGTAAACTGTGTTGATGGCACAACATGGAAACACTTCTATCTTCTGTTCGACTCACTCCTGTGAGTCTTTGGTTTCCACCAGGACCAAAGACATGAAACTCAACTGGTCTTGTTTTAAAGCTTCAAGTTTTCTCACAGTTTTATTATATTTTTGTAATCCGACCTTTAATCTTATTGTTTCTGATTGATTCATGTGTTTTTAGGAGTAACTATCAGGAAGTACTGTTCCCATTTTGTAATCTGATTACTGTGCGATCCTCCTTCTCACCCGTCTTCTTTCTTAAAGTGAGTGAAGATATTTCTTGATGCAGCTCCAGAATCAGTGAACACTGTAATCTGATTACTGTTGCTGCCGAGCGCTGATCAGAAGTCACACTCCAAATCAAAGTGTGACTGATCAGACGAATCCATGTGACTTTTAAGACTCTCTACCCCCCCCACCCCCACCCCCACCCGCCGCCCCCCACCAGCCCCCTCTCCTAGGTAATTCTTATCTCCCCGGCCAAGCAGGGGAAATGATAATTACGATCATAATTATTTCCAAAAAGATTTTTTTCCCCTCTGTTTTAACAATAATCACTTAACTGAGCGATGGCAGAGGGCGTGTGGGGTGGAAGGAAGAGCCATCTGAAATCCCATTTTTTCTAATCCGCCCTGCGTCGGGAAGATAATAAGGCAGGGACACCCGCAGTCAGATGTCATCAGTGCGTGACGACAGTGACGCCCATTATGGCATCACACGCACAACTTTACACTGCTGCTGTTTGCACATGTGTCTGCTTCTATACTAGTGAGGACCGGAGGAGGTTCAGGGAAGACAATCGGTCCAGTTTTACTTTAATAACAACACGACTTCACACCAGAGATGGGATTCAGGATTTGAACTGAAATCAGGTTTAGTTTAATGACACGCCTACAAACTGGACTTCGGTTCAGGATTTGTTCTAATGGGACTACTTGTGTGTTTAATGTAAGAATTTTAACCAAACGTAGTTCAGGAATATAGTTTTCAGCTGGGATGTGAATACAGTTTAGGTTCATTTATAAATAATGAATAAATCAAATGTAATTTATGATAAGGTTTAAGGTTTGGTTTTTGATTTGAATTTGGATTAAATAAATTTAGCTGCCATTAAATGCAGTTTAGGATTAGGATTTATGTGTAGAGTTAAAGATTTGTATTAAAGTGCTTTAATCAAATTTAGTTTACGATTTGGGTTTATGATTTGAACCAGGGTTTAGGTGAAGCCATAAACCAGGATTATTGTTAGTTTATGTTTAAACTGAAATGTCATTTAAGATTTAGGTGCAATGTTGGCTTTCAAATTTAGTTTAGTTTAATATTTTAACCATCTTTTTTGGCATATAAATGCTATATTTGATATTTGTTAGTTAAAGATTGGAAGATTAGGATTATGATCAGTCAAATTCAACACAACAACTGGAACTCCATTTAGTTGAAGGTAAAATCTGTTCAGTTTAGTTTGCAGTCTGTCTTTGAGGTCAACATCTGAGATTCGGTTTAGTTGAAAGTAAAAGGTACAAATGTATTTATGCGGTTCAGGATTGACTTTTGGGCTCAAATTGCAGTTTATTTCAGATTTGGTTTGATATAAGAGCTGCAGGCGGTGGCTCAATATGAGGCAGGAATAAAAGGTTTACAGATAGGAATGGGTCAAGATTAGATTTGGGGTTTGGAAATCAAATTGTTAATGACCAGTGATCTATTGATCTGCCTTATTTGGTGCTGTTTCATATACAGACGCTGGAGTGGAGCGATCCCTCGGATGGTGTCCTTTTGTGAGGCAGCTCGCTCCTCTCAGGCTTTTTCTGGCTGATTTCCAAAAGAAATTCTGCCTTGGGCTTTGAATAAACACATGGAAATAATAATAAACTGTAGCAAGTAAAGAATATAAGCAAACATATTTTGTTTAACAGATCATTTTGATAAATCATCCCACCTGGACTGGAGCCAGACTTTAGGAAGAAATAGAAGAATGGGTTTGTTTCTGTGTATTTGTGATGTTTTTACATATTTTTTTTTCTATAATTACACTTTAACTGAATATGTAAAACATTACAAAATCACTGTTCGTATCATGAATGTCACATAAAGTCCTCAATCATATTTAATGATGATGGAGTGAGGCGTTCAGCTTACCTTTGAGATCCAGACATTCCACGCTGCCACCTACACACACACCCTGCTGAGAGGGAGACAGAGAGAGGGGCACAAGCAGGAGGTGTGAGGGAGAGGCGTGAACACACACACACACACACACACACACACACACACACACACACACACACACACACACACACACACACAGAGACAGAGATATCTGGCACCATCCTCCACCCTCCCCGGTTTCTCTCCGCACGGCCTCTCCATCCACGCCACGCCATCACTGGGAGGCTTATTGGACGCCAGAGTATGAATTATGAATTTCACACAGTTTACCGCCGCCGTCGCCGGTGACACGGCATCCTAATTAACCAGTGTATAATAATTAGAAACAGCTGGTCATCAGTTGATGTGTTCATTTGCCAGAGCCAGTGTTCCACATACATCTAATTTGACTGCATCAATCACCGGAGGTGGCAGATTTGTGCACAGGGTGGAAAACAGATTTTTTTTTTTTTTTTTTTTTTGACTGACAAGTAAAACAAGGAAAGTAAACAGTGATTCTTTAAACCTTACTTTATATATTGATGAGACTCTGTGACATGAGGTCATTATATATAGAGCGGATTTTGGCTTTTTATTAATTTGAACATGCTTGTATTACTTATATTAGAGGGATGAGGGATGTTCCTCTTTCTTTAGTGACCCAAAGTTGGTTCTGTTGGTATTCAAAAGCAGTGATTTATGGGAGATATTCCTCATCATTGATTCGGGTCACTAGAGGTCAAAAGCTGCAAACCTTGAGAGAATTTCATCAGTCTGATTATTTCAATGTTCCCTTCAGAGGCTTTCACAACCCATAAAACACTTTTTTTTTTTTTTTTTTTAGGGATATTTGGATTTTTTTTTTTTTATTATTATTATTTTTTTAGTTTAACACCAAAAACGGTCAAATTTAGAGACATTGAGCTGCATAAAATATCATTTTAGGGCGTCATGTCCACCAGGGGGCCCCAAAAGTGAGCAAATTAAAAAATTAGAAACCTGTTCTGTTCATTTAAAAGGAAGGTGACTGGTTTCTGTTTTGATCAATAAAAATGAAACAGGGTTTGGGGTGCCCCGTTTAGCTCCGGCCCTGCACAGCCTCCATCACCCCCGTCTGAATCCACCTGTCAGTCACCGCCTGCCTCTCAGACCGCCCCACCTACATCCACTCATCCTGGCTGCCTCACACTCAATTGCTGCCTTCTTATTTTGCACGCGGCGCCTTGTTTCCTTTCTCTTTGCTAAATATGATTCATTGTTCAAAGGGACACGGCGAGTACAAAAGCACTTGGAAGGCTTTCCTCGCTCGGCTCTCGTGAGCAAGGAGAGCAAGGCGGCAGACAAAAGGACGGCGGCCATAATGTGCTCCTGTTGAAGGAATTAGACAGATCAATGGGACATAAATTGCACTGTTTATGTATACAAGAGGCTGGTGTGTAATTGGTAGAAGGTGGTTGAATTTACCCCCAGAATTATCTTAACTCAGGCGCGCACACTTCAGCACAAACGTGTTCATGTGCACAAACACACATTCTCACACACTGAGAGCATATGTGTACGTATTTATATGTGCTTTAACATATGGTGTGCAAATAAAGAAGGCGTTCAGTCTCTGTGAGGAAGGAGACGAGAAAATCTCACTTCACTTCGGTTTCATTACAGAATATTTTACTTAATACGATTCTGAAAATACACCAAACAAACAGGATTTGTGGGGCTGGTTGACATTTTTATAATCTACTTGTATTAAGTCCATCTAATGCATCATTATCTTTTCCTTTTATTTTTATAAAGACTTTTATTTTTTTTGATAATACACAAATAAATAAATTAAAAGCCCCCCCCCCCCCCCCGTTACTCAGACATGTTTTTGTCGCCTCGAGGCAACAATGTGTCACGAAGGTAAAAAAAAAAAAAGACACGACGGAAAATCTGATAACAGAAAATATTTATTAGAATATACATACCACATTATTGTGTTATTAATCTGTATTTTTTTAAACAGATTTAAAAAAAAAAATCTTCAGTGGTTTCTCTGTGGGTGAAACCTCATGAATAGACGTTTTCTGCATTCTGCTTTTTATATGAAGCAGACAAAATACATTTGTGTTATCATCTCCTATTTTTTCCTTCCTCTCTACACTAACATAATTATATATATGCATATATATAAATATAACTTACATGGCAGATGTGCCTCATTCTCTGTGTAATAAATATCTAATTCTATAAGAAGGTGTTAATCTGTGTTTATTTCAGACGTACGTACTGTAACTACGTCTCCGACCTGATTGGTGGGTTCTTTCCTCCTCACGTCCATCCTCACTATTCCTCTGTCTTCAGCACAAGTTTGCCTCGAGGCAACAAATGCAAAATCAATTGAGGAATATTTACAATATGAGAGTAAAATAAGTCTCTGCTTTTATAATTCGTGCTTCTTCATAACAGATGCAGACGCTCGTCTTTTCTCCAGCAAGTTATCCTGATTCATAGCTGTTAAACACACGTGGATCAGCCCAGAGGTAACACCTCCTTCCAGTTAACTGACTCCAGCTCACTCTTTGATTCATCATAAACATGTCATCACACCCTGCAACATGTAGAAATTCTCATATTTCCATGCGGGAGGGTGTGAGAGTCAGAAATCCTCCTTCTCTGTTTCCTCCAGGCAATAATAACAGGAAGAGCTGTTTTTATTGGGCTTCATTAACACCAGGTTTGGCTGCAGGATTATGAGTCTATTTTGGAGGAATCTTGTTGTTATGAACTTGTGTTACTCGCCCAAAATAAACCTTTTTATTAGTATTTTTTTAGGTTCATTTCAGAGGACAATACAGAGGCGGTTCTGGATGTCCGACTTGCTCCGTTTATCTTTTTCACTGACTTTAATATCCCCTCTGAATGGTTTCAGTCTCTCACAACAACAGTCAGTGAGTTCTGGCGTCCGGCTGGTGACTGCTTGAGAAACTGGTTTGTTTGTGGAACCAAAACAATGAACGATGTTCAGTAAGAATGTGCAAGCAACTGACTGGCCACACACACACACACACACACACACACACACACACACACACACACACACACACACACACACACACACACACACACACACACACACACACACACACACACACACACACACACACACACACACACACACACACACACACACACACACACGTAGAGACAGAGACACACGTGCTGCACTTCCTCCTCCTCACAAGGAATACAGTGGCGGCTGTTTTTCATCTTAATGAATTTCTGAACTTGTTCGTTCCCTCTCCGCTCGCTGCTGCCTCGTCGTGAAAGACGGAAACCGAAGGCGCCGGCTGCCAAATCAATTGATGTGTCAGGAGGGAGAGAGGACAAAATGGAGTGATAAAAAGAAAAGCGTTCCCTCCCTCACACTCCCTCTCACACATTCACACACAGGCAGCAGAAAAAGACGGAGAGAAGAGGAGGGGATCTGGTTTCCAAACTTGACTTCCACAGAAGTCATCTCTGGTGCATTCACGGCTCTTCACTCAACCGTCCAGAGCTGCTTTGCTTCTCCGGGTGGCTTTGTATTAAAAACACTCTGAGTGCCCCATTTTTCTTCTGTCTTAATGAAGTCACAAATATATATATATATAGATATATATATATATATATATATATATATGCATAAATATATATAGATATGTTTTAATGTGTATTGCTGAGCTCTTTGGGGTTAAAAATCACCCCCTCATTTTCCTTTCAGCATCTTTTCCGCAATAAAGGATAAATTATTTAAAATAACACGACCTTTTATCTCACACCCTTTGAAGGCAGCAAATTAAAAATGTAAATTTGGAGCTAATTAATATGCAAATGTATTCATTCGCTGTTAACAATTAGCAATTAAAGCTGCAGTGTCTAGAAAGAGCACAGACAAAATTAGTAACTTCATTTATCATTTAAAAAAACGAGAGATCTAAAAACGTACATAAAATTCTAATTGACTTTCACAGTATTTCCCACTGTCACCGCCTTTGTTCATCCGCGGACGGTTTGAAATACATGATAGCGTGCGTTTAGTGACTTAATTAATGCCACTTTGAGTAAAATACACTGTCCCCTTAAATGGTTGATGTCAAAAATAATGTACACATTCAAGGCTGAGTGGCGAGTGCTCGGGTTGGACGGGTGTGTGTGTGTGTGTGTGTGTGTGTGTGTGTGTGTGTGTGTGTGTGTGTGTGTGTGTGTGTGTGTGTGTGTGTGTGTGTGTGTGTGAGAGAGAACAGCATGTCATAATGCCTCAGTGCTTCAGCAGGCTGATCTGTATGTTTGGCTGTTTTTTTGTTCATTTAACTCTCAGCTGAATTTCAGATTCAGTTCTGCAGATTTCACCGTGTGATGACATCAGCTCGGCTGCTTTGGTCTTTTTCGCTTGTTGGATTAAGACAAGAAAAGAAAAAAGACAGCGAGGGTGATGGTGACATTTCTAATTATGTCAGATGTCTGATTGGAAATATGTTTTAAAAAATCATCATTAAAATAAAAGGTCTTTAATTAGTAAAAACAGCTATTTGTGAATCCTGGTGATGCATTTTAAAACCAGGCCTTGGTTTGTTGGATGAGATGTTCCCCAGCGGTCAGAGGGAGGCTGCTGAGGGATGCTGCGAGTCGCTGGGCTCTTATTCATTGGCACAAACATTTCTTTCTTTTTTAAAGTTTAAATAAATTACAATACGACTCAATCCCAGTTCTTACACTGCTACAAAATAATGAATGTTAAAAAGAGATTGTATCGTTGACCAAAGAAATGCAGGTTGAAGCTTCACGCCTACTCTTCTCTAAATACATAAATTATAATGTGAAAAACAAGGTTTTTCTGGTTATTCATATCCAGACATGATGCAGATGTATGTGACACCCGGCTGGAGCTTCAACTGGAGACACTGAGTTTGTGTTTGCAGAACTTTACTGGGACAATTTGGTGGGAAGTTAAACTGTAGAAATAAAACCTCGGTATGTAAAGAAAACTACAAACTACGGTTTGTAGTTTACGGCCGATTCCTGCGTTTTTGGTCAAATGAAGCACATTAAGTATCAGAAAAAGTGTGAATTCAGACATAAATAACATGTAACACCCATT
>NW_027210780.1:347500-375000 GCF_029030835.1 Brachyistius frenatus | reverse complement strand
GAAGTGCGCCGGCACAGAATATTAAAACACTTTCATTTCACTAATTTCCGGAGCATTAAACATTTTTAATTTCAAATTCAAACATCCTGTCGTCTGATGTTATGTCTGTATATATGTGTATATGCCGATCTAACTTTAAATATCTCATTGTTTTGTAACGGTCTGAACACATTTTCAGTTTTTATTCGATCTTCAATAGAAGAAAGTAAAAGAAAAAACTGTCTCTGGAGGGAAACATGGATCTTACTGTACCGCCTGTATTAGCTCCTAATGTGCATCACACTTTTTTCTCTGTTATAAATCACTGCCGGGAAGCCGGTGCCAAGACATCGTGTACAGAAGGAGCTTGATCATCTCAATTACCTTTCTAATCACAGAGCGAGCCGCAGAGAAACGCAGACACTTCCCAGTTTGCACAGTGAAATCAGAGAGTTTAAGCGTGGCGGCCTTCGTCCCCGCTGGCTCCAACCTATTATTGTTTACCACTCCTATGAAGATGTCACCAACAGCAATACTGTTTTACCCACTTACAACATTTCAAAGGAGTGCAGAGGGCCCCAAGGGTGCAATAAAAAAAGGCTTTAAATAGTCTTCAGCGCTGGTCCTCGGGGGAATCGCCCCTCGCCTTAAAAGACCTAATTTAATAAATTTGCTCTTTAGGCTTTCGTCTTTTCGATTTGCATCGTCTCATTATGGATTCATTCGCATGCAGCCCTTTTGGTCTAAATATTGCCCCTCTTAGCTAATGCTTAACCATACATATTTTACTCTTTCAGGAGGACCACCTACATTCGTTTCCAATGCAACTGGGTTCATTAGCACCTCGGAGATAATACGGCGGCTGTATGCTTAATGTAAGCACTGCTAAGTCTCTAATTTTCCACAAATAATTCCCCTTGATCTCAAGCGAAATTTATTCGTGGGTGGGGGGGTGGAGAGCAGTGTGCTTTTACATGGCTCGTCCAAGTAAAGTAAGTATGTACACAAAATGAATTATAAATGGCAGACTGTGTGTTTCAAGTGTGGCTATGAGAGAATGTGAGAGTTTATTTTACTGGAGAGGAAAAGAGAGAGAGAGTGTGTGTGTGTGTGTGTGTGTGTGTGTGTGTGTGTGTGTGTGTGTGTGTGTGTGTGTGTGTGTGTGTGTGTGTGTGTGTGTGTGTGTGTGCGTGCGTCACTAAGAATATTTTCAATGCTCGCATGTGCAAGTGCGACTGTGACAAAAAGTACGTGTGCAAAATTATGGGATACTATGAAAAGGAAAATTGTGATTTCTGATGTTACACTCTTAAAGAAATACATCTACAGAAACAGACGCATTTTTCTTTTCATCAACAGCACATCCATCCACATCAGTGTGTCTGTACATTTGGTACACTTGTGGTTCAGGGTTGGTTACATGACTGGTCTGAGGTGAAAAGTCGCTTTGCTTTCCTTCTCATACAGATTTAAAGTCCAGTCCAAAACCCCAAACATATAAACTAATACACTAATTCAACAGATGTTCTTCTCACCAAACGAAGGGAAGTCACCAGCTCAACGAAGCACCGTGCAGCAAACACTTCCACACCGCTGCCCTGAAGCGTTGCTTCAGAGACCCGTTGCTTTGATTGAGGGGAAACATTTAGTCTTCAGATAAAGATGTCCTCATGTCATGCCCTGTAACGGACACAGAACTCCTATACTCGTCTTCCTCAAAACTCCCTGTGATGCTCCACATCAGAAACACACTCAGTCTTTGTGGAAAATGAAAAACAAAGTCCTGGAAAAGAAACAAAAAAAGCTCGAAAATAATCAGACAGAAACAGAAAAACACGATCGTCTGGTAAGTCCCTGTTGAACGTGTAAATGAATAACTGCGTCTCCCTTTGGAAACGTGCCGACTGTTTACAGCTGTGAATTATTTGCATTACCGCTAACTTCCGTCGTGCGTTGCAGTTAACCTGCTCTTAGCCTCGTTCAGGCTGGAGATGCTGTTAGCGCTGCGCCACAATAAACCTGATTGAGGTTGATGAAAATCATTTAAATCATGCAGGGGATTTTAGCGTGTGTGTGTGTGTGTGTGTGTGTGTGTGTGTGTACTGAGTCAGAGTGAGTGTGCATATGTGTGTTGGTGCTCTAAAAATCAGCCTGTGAGCTCTCCACTGTTACATGAAGGCACCTCTGTTTGCAGTCAGCTCTGACAGCTCCAGGTTGCACCAGGTTATCGTGTCGATATCGATCCTCTCTGCAGCGCCGTGATATCGTTTCATGGGACGGTTATTGTATGAGCAGAGTTTCTGATGTTGCATAAAACAACAAGTTTTCGCACATTTCTGTTAAAGCCACGTTCAGTAAAATCAAACTGGTGGAGGACAGACACGAATGGGACTTTTTGATCGGGGCCTTTCTGGATGATGATCGTGATCATATATTTCCGTGAAAGTCGTGTTAAACTGCAGGAACTCACACAGGAACAGCAGAGACCGTCTGGTCAATTTTCAAAATAAAACACTGTGCAGACCCCGAATCGTACGGATCAAATCTCACGACACTTCATCAACGTCAGGTAGGGGAAGAAATGTGTTCTCAATTTCCTTCAGTAAATTGTGATTTTGTGATCGCAATAATTAACGCAAATTCAGGAAATCTCTGCAGTATTTGCGGGAGCTTGAAAATTTTGCTAAATTCCTGTGACTTTTTTTGCAAAAAATGTCCTTAACCGAAACTCTGCTGAAAGTGTTACTGCATAAAGTTTTTTCGTCAAGACTTTTAAGCTGATGCTTAAAACAGAACTCGCACACACTCACATTTACTTTTCACGTTTTCACTGACTATCAAAAAAACATGAATATCAGTCAGTTTTATGGAAAATATGAATCTCAGAATTCCTCTTAATGTGAGATTAGTTGAACTGTGTAAACCAAGCTCCCTGCGGTACCAGCCATGCAGCCGGCGGGCTCTTTTAATAGTCGTGTGTGTACTGGCCTTCAGTTTGAATGTGATGCAGTTAAAATACTTCGCTGACGTTACATCCTCACTGCTGCACACTTTGGCTCCGTGTTGGTAAATATCGTGAGTTCTTGCACAGCAGAATGAGCAGTGAACATCAGCAACAGGGAAAACAGCACCGCCCGCCCATCCGACTCCAACAGCAGATCCAACAACAAGACCAGCCTCACGCAGTTTGAATGACGTGAACACACAACGGCTGGTGATGGAAAGCCGTTTACCTGCAGCTGCTGCAGGATGTGCGCTCTGGGTTGGACCTGGTGTCTGCTGCAGCTCTGCTGGTAGGCCACCATTACCTCTGTCAAGGTGAGGCAGCTGTCAGCTGAAATAGAGGAAAACACTCACTCACTCTTTAATGTGTGCATCCCGCCCGGTGAGCCAGCAGCAGCCAGCCACAAGTGCTGAAGGGGCTCCGAAGTACCGTACGGGGAGCTGAACTGTTCTGTGTCAGCAGTCAGCGAGAATGACATTAATGTCTGTCTTATTGGATGAAAAATACCAGATGTGAGAAACTACAGAGGATTTTTTTATGACTGAAACACATCAACGCTTTGATCCTTCAAAAACTGGATTACTTGTCATTCATTTGTGCAAGTTAAGCATGATAAAATGCGGATATACGTATAAAGTGAGGTCAATCAAATAAATATCAAATCACTGTATTTTAGTTATGCAAGAATTAAATTGAAATGTTGAAGCTTTGGTTTGTCAAGAAGAGAATGATAATGATGACGATACTTTGGCTCAACAAGCCACGAAGACCTTCTTCAAAGAAGTTCAAAACAAATCCATCTGTACTATTAAAGGAGTAATTTGTAATTTGCAGCTTACCCTTTCTGTCGGTGTTCCTGTGCTCCGCAAAGCCGGACACGATCTGCTCATCAGGAGGGAAAGACACATGCTTTCCTTCTTTCCTCGTCCTGCTCTGGTTCTGGTTCTGGTTCTGGTTGGGTTCCTCTGGGCCGTCATCCGTCTGCTCATCGCTGTCACTGCAGCGGGTCATCTCTCTCCCCGACTCCACCACGGAGCTTTCCACGGAAATATGAAGGCAATCGGTCAGTTCAGCTCAAACTGGAAAGTCTCCCTCAACGACGGCCACATCCTCGTGTCCTCCACGGAGCCATGGCAACGGTTTCTGAAGTACACATCCTCCGAATGTAAAGAGGGAGCAGAAGTGTGTGCAACAGCTGACGTACCAACCAGCGGCCCGCTCCGATCGGAGGTGCTGCTCGCTTCACTCTGTGACACCAAAGAACCACTATCTTATTCATGAGTTGTGCACCGGGCCGCGAGCGATACCCAATGTTTGTATCAAATGACACATTCAAAATAAGCAAGGCATTGACATTGCTGTTCACATTCAAGGTTTGAAACAACATGCAGGAGTTACAGGATGGACAGCGATGGTGACACATGTTGTCAGCAGTACGTTTCCCTGAGATCCTGTTGGTCCGTTGTGTTGTGATATAAATGGCAGTGCCGCACTAGATTTAAAAACATATATGAATACATATATGAGTAGCACCACAAAGACACACTAGTTTAATTCAAAATAAGTTACATAAAGGCCTCTTTAATTAATTGTCCTCTAACGTATCTTAGTGTTCCTTCATAGAAACGTGGACTTCATCTTTATCAGCTGTGAACTACTTTCAGAAATGTTCCTCTGCTCTGTTCTTCTTGTGTTTCAGGAAACGTGAAACTCTGTAAAACTCTTTAAAACTCTTTAAAACTCTGTAAAACTCTTTAAAACTTTTTAAAACTCTTTAAAACTCTTTAAAACTCTTTAAAACTCTTTAAAACTCTTTAAAACTCTTTAAAACTCTGTAAAACTCTTTAAAACTCTGTAAAACTCTTTAAAACTCTGTAAAACTCTTTAATTCGCTTCACGTCCTTCAAGAGCTCAACCACGAACGCTGACGTCACTCCGTCCTACGCAGCGTCAGCCGACCAATAGAACAGCAGCGCGTCGTGACGTCACTTCCTGACCTGTGAGTTTGCGGGAAGTTTGTTCCCGGTACAGTTTGAGAAGAGTCCTGCTGACGGAGTCGTCCTTCCGGTCAGCTCGAAACGACACAGCGACGGTACGTATTGACCCGTAGTTTACCGACAGGTGTCACGTTAAATGATAAACGGCGCAGATGTTCGGGGCTCTTTGTTCTGGTGTGACGTCGCTGCTAAGGAAGCAGCGCGGTTAGCACGCGGAGCTAACCGGCGGTTATCAACACGTGACGTTTCCTCGAGTCTGTCGACCGATTAACGGCTGTCCGTACCACACACCGTTTAACGTTTCAACCGGAAATACGGTCGCGGTTACCGAACTTCGCTGCTCGGAGTCGGACAGCCGTTAGCAGGTTACCAGATGGTCAGCTGACTCCAAACGTCACAGCTTCCGGGTCGCTCCGGATATCAGACCCTCCACGTGTTGTTTATATTTGGGTTTGAAATCAGGCGTCAAACATTTGAGGAGAAGTCGCTCCCAGTTCATCTCGCCTCCCTTTGAACCTCTCATCCATCCCGACGAGCTCTCTGTTCCAGATGCCTCCGAAAACCAAAGCGGCAGCGAAGGGACGAGCTCCAGCGAAGAGGAGGCTGGCGGAGGAGTTCCCTCCCGGAGAAGTGCTGACGGACACGGGGAAGAAGGCCTGGAAGCTGGGCGCCCCGATCGGCCAGGGGGGCTTCGGCCTCATCTATCTGGGTAAGAGGCGGCGGGTCTGAAGCACCTTCACCCTCCAGATGTCTTTAAGAAACAACGTGTGCTTTTGTCCTCCAGCTGATGAGAACTCTGTGAAACCTGTTGGAGGAGACGCTCGCTACGTCATCAAAGTGGTGAGAGTCCTACACGTCCTCCAAACATCAGCATCCTTCACCTGTTTCAGGTTTCATCTTAGAAACTCAGATATCCGTGAACTGGAGAGAAGTCTGCAGGCGTGTTTCAGGACGTGAAACCAGACTTGTATTTGTTTTTTACACCAAAGACTTTTACACCTTTAAAATCTCCCTCATTGTTCATTATGGACAAGAACAGCTGATGTGGTGAGGACAGGTGCATGTTGTGTGTGCTGTTGTTTTATGAATCACTGAGCTTGGAAACAAAGTGTGATTTATACCAAGTTGATGCCAAAACTCTGAAAGCATTTTTTTTTTAATGGGACTGAAGGAGATCCAAGAAAATAACACGTTGAGATAGTTTATGTTGGATGATCAGGAGAAGTTCGACTCAACGTCAGTGTGTCAGAACATTTCAAACAAAAGGAGGAAACTATTAAAACATATTAAAATCTGTGAGTGTTGTTGTTCGATTTAATGTTTTAAGGTTGTTAATTGATCACTTCATTGATCACTTCATTGATCACTTCATCTGTTGTTGAATTCCTGGTGCCGTGACATCAGCTCGTACCTGAGAGGGTTCATTCTTCAGATATTTCCGGTTGTATTAACGTGTTTCATCACATCATTAACTGATGCCTCTAATACGTGTTCACACTCCTGAATCCATCAGTCACACCGGACCTTTGAATTGTACTTCATCTTTTTACCAGCACTCGTGTGACAACACAAACTCCGTCCTGTCCTCTGTGTTTGTGTCTCTACGGTCCTCTAATGTTAAATGTCCTTTCTGTTCTGTCCACAGGAGCCCAGTGAAAACGGACCGCTGTTCTCTGAGCTCAAGTTTTACATGAGAGCTGCGAAGCCGGATCTCAGTAAGACGCATTATCATTCTTCACACACACACACACACACACACACACACACACACACACACACACACACACACACACACACACACACACACACACACACACACACACACACACACACACACACACACACACACACACACACAGGTAGAAGTGTGCCAGGGAGCCAAAGTTAGGCCTGTGATCAGCGCACCAGCAGCGTCTCACCACCGGGGCGAACAAATAAAAGAAAGGCAACTTTCTTAATTAAAAAAAGAGGTTGTGTTGGAGGAGGGGAGTCTTCTGGTGGCTGCTCTGTGAGCCCCCGGGCCACAGCTTTGCATTTTATATAATAACAATCCAAATGTCAATCTCCCCTGACAATTAACTGTTATATTACTAAGGAACCAAAGGCTCATATTTAATTCATGCTGGAATCTCACGTTGTTGGTAAATATTTGTCCCAGCAGCAGATTAGCTCACGGCCATGCTAGCCAGCCCCCCCCCACCCCCTCCTCCATAACACCCCCCTCCCCCCGGGAGTATTATACTCTTATTACTTTGAGCATCACAGCCGTCACCCACTTACACCGGCACCACTGAGCAGTGACGTCACATCAAGTTTCAATAATCCAACTGTCTTTGATTTCTGTTTCTGTCCTGCAGTTCAGAGCTGGATGAAGTCGCACAAGTTGAAGAACCTGGGAGTTCCCCGGTACTGGGGCTCCGGGCTGCACGAGAGAGGAGGCAAGCGGTGAGACGGGGACTGTTCGCAGGGCACGACACACGAGACCTGCTCCTACTCTTTCAGCTTCTTTTAGCTTTTAGTTGTAGTTTCATGTGAACACGTTCCAGAAGAGAAAACTACGAACCATTCAGGGTGTTTCTGGACCGCAACTCTGAGTCTTAAAAAAAAATAGCTTTCAGGTGTTCAGAAAATAAACTGGGATAATTCTATTATCGCAATTACAAACAATACAAAATACAACTGAATGTTATTGGCTAGATAAAATTAGCAACATTTATTTCTTTATCTTTCCTATTTAAAACCAAATGTTGCCTGTGGGTAGATTTAACATTTGATTGTCTTTGTTATTGGAATAAAAACTAAAACATTTCAGAGCCGTGCAACAAAGCGAGCAACGCTCAACTATTACTTGCATGGATACGAGAAAAATGATTTTAGTGGCAAGACTCAATCACAGGATCCCTTCAGGTTTTATTGATGTTCTCATGATCAAATGAAAGCCAGCAAAATTAAAATAAACTAAAGTCAGAACTAAATAGAAACAAATTTCGAACCAAAATAACAACTGATAAGTAAAAACATGTTAACAGAAAGGTTTCAAGATGTTCAACATGGTCATAATAATTCATATTTTAGGTTAGATTTGCAGACATTGGCAAATTATTTTTAAGGTTGTTGTTGCAAGTTTCATATTATTTTCTCTTCGGGCTGCAGAGCTTCTTTTTAGAAAGAATCAGTAGATGTGAAAGTCTGCAGCGGAGGATGTGAAGAAGTCGTGTTTGTGCCCACCAGCTACAGGTTCATGGTTATCGACCGGCTCGGCACAGACCTGCAGAAGAAGTTTGAAGAATGTGGAAGAAAATTCCCCAGAAAACTGGTCCTGCAGCTCGGCCTCCGACTGGTTGGTGATTTCATCAATAAATAAATCAACTTTCTTTCCCCTCAGTGGAAAAACAACAAAAAACGTGTTCATTGAATTACAGGAAGGTGAATTTGAAATATTAAGCAAAAACATCATCTGTGTTTTTTGGTCTGTTGTTTGTTTGTCGTCGTTCAGCTGGATATTCTGGAGTACATCCACGAGCACGAGTACGTCCACGCTGACATCAAGGCCTCCAACCTCATGTTGAGCCACAGCGATCCTCACCAGGTCAGTAGTGTTTCAAGCTTCTCGGCTAAAATCATCTCAGTCTGTTTCTGGGGGAAACAAATGTTTAGCGAGCGTCCACCTCCTCGACGTCTTCAGTTCAGCGCTGCACTTCCTGTTGTTGTGAAAGTAAAGTGGCGCCGTGACCTCGGCGCTGCTCCTTCAAAGCAGGAGATGATTGTGTTTTTGGTTGTAACGCACTTGTACCGCTTCGTTAGATTCAATTAAGGCCTGGAGAGGAGGAGGGGGAGTGTGTGTGTGTGTGTGTGTGTGTGTGTGTGTGTGTGTGTGTGTGTGTGTGTGTGTGTGTGTGTGTGTGTGTGTGTGTGTGTGTGTGTGTGTGTGTGTGTGTGTGTGTGTGTGTGTGTGTGTGTGTGTGTGTGTGTGTGTGTGTGTTCCAACCAGAGGAGATTAGATGGCTGCAGCAATGAGCTTTTTCTTGCAAACAAGGAGGGGGCCGGGGCAAATATTTAATTTGAAGATTAATAATGTATCATTGGTGGCGTTATTAAAGAGCTATTTATAAATGACAATTTAAAAATCAGCCCCTCAGGACATTAATACTAGGTGAGGTTGTTGTTTTTAGGCTTTACCCTGCAGTTACAGGGATGTACACTCAGTCTTTTATTACTGTATATTTCTTAATAATAGACTGTAAGAACAAAGTAAATAGTAAGAAGCTTGTGAAGGTGAAGTTAGGATTTTAAAATCATGTTCTTCCTGCTTTCAGTGTCCCTGGTCTGCGTTTGTATTTAGCGCATGAACATCGGGTGAAACGGATATTTAAAGTGGTGCAGTTTTATTCCTTTAAACATTTTATATGTATTTATATATTCATCATCAGTCGCTCCCGGAAATCACGATCTTGCAATCACAGAAATTCTCACAAATCTGAGCGATTGGCGCAATATTCTGGGGAACTTAACATTTTGGAAAATTCCTGTGGTCGATCTGTAAAAGTGTACGAAATACGCCTTTCCAAACAAAAACTCCTCATTCTCCTTTCATCACCAAAACAAACTTCATGCTGGCTGACTGGGAAAAAAAACAGAAATGATTTCTGGGAAATAAGTATGTGTTCAATTAGTTTTCTACACACAGTCAGTTGTCCAGGGTTGCACTTTGTTTTTGTGCATACAAGATTGTTAGAAGTGTTTTTTACAAAGCATTTTAGGAACTTCTTTTTACAGCAAATGTTCTATATAACGGTCACAGATTGGTTTGTAAAGCTGCGGTACTTTTATCAATCTTTTTATAACTTTGAAACTCACGGTTCTTTTCGTTCAGAAATTTAAAAACATAAAAAAGATTGGAGCTAAAGTATTTGTGTGATGCACAGAAGAGTGATTGCATGACAGTTTCTTTATTAACGAGTGTTTTTATAGGAAATGAAAAACAAATGTGTCGACTTGCAATTTATTGCCAATTTCCATAATTTTACCACAAAACAATCACTTAACTTCACAAATTGCATCGTAGCAAGTGAAAAATCAAGTTCTTTTAAATGCTCAGCGAAGTGCTGGAGGTGCTGATACATGTATAAAGTGTTAAACGGTTCTGGTTGCGTGCATGCCTGAATAACTGTGTTTGTACCTGCAGGTGTACTTAGTAGATTATGGGCTGGCATATCGGTACGCGCCCGACATGGTCCCCAAAGAGTACAAGGAGGATCCCAAGAGATGTCACGATGGCACCATCGAGTTCACGAGCATCGACGCCCACAAAGGAGCATGTAGGTCCACGTAGGCCGTTTGTACAGTCGTGACCCCAAAAACAGAGTCTGATATACGATGTGCATCATAACCGTTGTCATGCCGACCGTGTTTGTTGTTGCTGATGTGTTTGTTGGGCTCCAGCTGCGTGCAGGCGAAGCGACCTGGAGATCCTGTGTTACTGCATGGTTCAGTGGCTGTGTGGTCGGCTGCCCTGGGAGGACAAGCTGCAGGACGCCCTGTACGTCAGAGACGCCAAGATCAGGTGAGACTCACCGATCGCTGCACACGTCTGAGACCGAGCGGTCAGGAAAGGCTTCGCGCTGCATGAACACGGTTACAATTTGTTCATTTCATTGCTATTTCATGTTGAGAAAGATTTTCCAGATTGTTGGTGAAACTTTGCGTCATGTTTTCCTTTACAGGAGTCAAGAAGGCATCTCTGAGTTTATGAAGACGTGTTTCTCCACCCAAGACAAGCCAGGTAAGAAAGAGACACACAGCTGGGAAACTGGAAAACCACCTCCAGTTTAAGTTAGTAATGTTAGTAATCATTATTAGTAAATATCAATATTAGCCTCATAAATGCAGTATTAGTTGGGCTTTTAAATTGACATTTTGTTTTTTCTAGGCTAACAAGGTAAAAAAAAAAAATCAATAAAAACTTGATCTGATTATAGTTTTTCAAGCAGAAACCTTCCATGTTTCTCATTCAGATAAAAGTCCAATAAGACCTTTAACGTTTGACGTACTGCTGTGAGAATAGTTGCATTTCTAGTATTTCCAGTTGGACCTGAAGGCAGCGCGTCGCCTTCGAAGACGAGACGTCACGCTTCCCTCACCTCTGATGAACACAAACACAACTGCTGTTTGCAACTCTGTGTGTGTGTGTGTGTGTGTGTGTGTGTGTGTGTGTGTGTGTGTGTGTGTGTGTGTGTGTGTGTGTGTGTGTGTGTTGATCTGTTCGCGCTGGTGTGTCAAGTTTGAAGAAAGTCACAAACAGGCTTCGCCCCGACTGGAGTAAAACATTAGTGTTGGAACAAAGATCGTGTTTAACAGGAGTTGAGAGATGTTCAAGTCCAGTCGGCGTTATTTATACAGTCTTGGAGGGAAGTAGCTTTCACGTTACGATGAACTGGTTATGACTATGATTATATTCCAGATGAGATCCAGAGGTTCATGGAGGAGGTGAAATCTTTGGGATACGAGGACAAACCTCCGTACGACAAGCTGCGCTCAGTCCTGCAGGCCGGACTGAAGTCCATCCAGGCTAAAGATGACGCCAAGCTGGAGTTCACGACTGTCAGCAAAGCAGCATCACCTGTCCAGGTGAACACACACACACACACACACACACACACACACACACACACACACACACTCACACTCACTCACTCACTCACTCACTCACTCACTCACTCACTCACTCACTCACTCACTCACTCACTCACTCACTCACTCACTCACTCACTCACTCACTCACTCACCCACCCACCCACTCACTCACTCACTCACTCACCCACCGAGGCAGGCTACGACCTGGAGGACTTCACCTTTTCAGTTCCAGTTCATCGTTCCTCTGTGCGGCTGAAAGTGATCCGTTAAATAAAGCTGATATGTGAATAGAAATGGTGGACACGGGACAAACCTCAGACCTTCAGGTCCGAGTTGGAGACTGAACACACAGACGTCACCAACAGGTTTCTCTCCAGCACAGTTTAGCCTGTAAAGCTTCATCTGTAACTGCTGGATGTGGAAATAAACAACCGTTTACCATCAAGTTCATCACATAAACAGCTTCAAATCTAAAAGGGTGAGAGACGGTCTCCATAACAACCAGAGGCTGCAGCTGCTTGAAATCGAGCCGTCATCCTCTTCAGGTTGGTCTGCTGCCTGGACTAATCATCCTCTGAGATCCGTGTTGAATCTCCTCTTTAGTGGCAAAACTTCACCTTCATTGTTGGGGAACAGGAAGAAGTCCTGGGGAGGTGAATGAGCTGATGCTCCTCCTCCTTCTGTCTGGGACAGTGAAGCTCCGCCCCTCTTGACACGTGATGTCATCAGAGCACGTCGCCCGGCTCATCGTTTCTTCGCCGTAGACTTTGTGAAGCGTTTCGAGCGTCTCCGTTGACCGTTTACACAGTTTGATGCAGAATGTGACGTTTGTCTGCTCCAGTTTCAGGTCGACGGTGAAGTCACGAATGTTCACGTACCGGCGCTCAGAAAACGTCTCCAACTCCTCGCTGATGTCGATCAAACGACCGAACTCGTACACGACTGCTCTGCGCTGCGTTCCAGAACTTATTTTCTTGAGTGCTGAAAGAATGAAGCTGAAGCCCTGAAATCTGGAGGATTATAACTTTTAACAAACAATAGTCGCTCATCAGTGCTGCAATTTTTACTGATTTGATGGTGAGAACTGAAATAGTTTCCAGCTGCAGTGTGCTGAGCTCCAGTCTACCGCTCCACCTCCAACACCGTCAGTCTGATGTTTGTTTCCTCCGTCCTCGTCTCTCTCTGCATATGGAAGAAGCCACCGGGGACGTGGTGTTGCCAGCCGAAGGGTTACCGGGCCCCGGCGCTGGTTATTCTATGTAATTATCCCGCCAATCTGTTCACCTCAGCGGGTGCCGCGTGGTGATCATGAGGTAGCAATTGTCAAAAAATATGGAGGAGGAAGGGGGGAAAGGGGGGATAGTTCAGACTGAGTGGAGCTTCATTATAGAGTCCTAGAAAGGAGGAGGATGGATGGAGGAGTTGATTGCCTTCGATAAGTACACGACTCTCTGAGGACACCTTCACTTTTTTTTCTTCTTTGATTTCTGTCGGGAGGACGGAGACGATGACGTCCCAGTTCACGGAGGAGATGCACCGACTCCTTTTTTAGTTCTGATCTGATTCTGATACCTGCTGTTAGAAATCTGCCAATAACGATACGAAACTGATACCAGAGCTCTTCATGTTGTTATTATTATTATTATTATTATTGTACTCGGTAGTGGTGAATTTATACTAAAAAAAATACATAGAATATGTTACGTTGAAATGTTTTCCAATTGAATTCACTCACAAACAGACAGGAGTGGACAACCATTAAAACCAAGTCATAGAAATATCCAACGATGAGATCTGGATCTTCATGGATCAGAAACCTTCATCATCAACAGTTTGTTTGTTTGGTTCTGCTGTGGTCCAATCAAGGAACACGTTCTCATGCTGTCCAACTCACTAGTGAACTAAATGTTTGGATATCAAAGAAGTCAAGTCCAAGAAAACATCTGGAGTTACTGCTCATCATCAACAGGTGCTGCCGAAAGGAACGACTGTTGTTCTTTTATAACTCGGATTTGTCCGATTTTGATTGATGATTGTTTTAGAGGTGTGAAGGCTGGTTCCGTCAGTCTCTCAGAAGTACAGCAAAAGGCTTTCAAGTACTCTGAACAAGAGCTTCAGCAACAAACAATACTGGACAGACAGCTGAGTCGGCGGTTTACAGTAACCTGAACATGTGAGCCCTCCGTTAAAAACCTTTTTCCTTGTTTCTTGTCCCTCCAGAAGTTGACCAAGAGAAAGAAGGCGTCAGATGATCCGGAGGAGGACGAGACTGATGGAAGTCCTGTCAAGAAAAAGAGAGTCACCAAGAAGAAAGGTCGGTGTCCTCTGTTTATTTAATGCTCTTTACTACCAACTGACATGATACGTTCCAACGTCAGTAAAATAACTTATTAGCCAATAATATCTCGGTCTCTGATAATCGCGCTTCATGCTCAGTTGCCTCAAAAGTGTTTGGACGGACATTAATGAGAAGTGTCCGATAACGGCGTGAACCTGTCGAATTTTCCTCTGCAGAAGTGAACGGAGTGAAGACAAGTCCCAGAAAGACTTCCCGACCCAGGAAGGAACCGAACTCGGGAAAAGCCGGCGCCGCAACGTCCAGACTGGTGGAGACGAGCACCCAGACGACGCCCGGACTCGCCAAGAAGTCCAGAGGCAGACCCAAGAAAACCAGCACCTGAACATCCGCCTGTTCCCGACACGCCTCCTCCCGGCGCCCCGCCCCTTCTTAAAAACCCGTTTTATATGCTGTCACCTGTTACACTGCTCTGATAGATGCTGATGTTTGTTTTTGTTTGGTGTGCTTGAAGCCCGATCCGTTGTAATAAAGAGGAACTAAAACATGACGTGTGGTGAGCGCCTCCTCGGACCTGACGACCGTTACCGTGACAACCATTTAACATCCCTGGTGGCCGCCGGATGAGGAGCTCGGTGTCAGTTTGGGGGTTTTGTTGTCTAACAAACATGAATTCCTTCCGGTGCCGGACGAGATGAACCGAGTGTGTTTCTGTAGTTTAACTGCACCGACACGTTATCTTCTGGAGACGAGCCTCCGGCCGCGGTTTGTGGAAAGATGTCTACTTTCTCCGATGATTATTTCAAATCATTATTCATTACAATTATCAGTTATTTTTATGCTTCTTAGTTCTTTATTATCACGATAACAACCAGTTTTGTAGAGCTCATAATAATTTAGTTGTGACTGGGAGGTTTTTCTTTCCTGCGATTACAGTCTGGAAACCTTGTTCACGTTAATGTTTGGAGTTCCGACCAATCAGGAACCAGCGTGGTTGGCAAAGTAGGATGAAGTTGAAGTCGAGCGTTTTGTTTTTTGTTTTCTTTATGTGAGTGCAGCGGTGGCGGATTCAGTGCATGTTGTGGTGAATGCTGATTGGCTGCTCCAATAGTTTGGAAATCAACCCGAAGTCTGCTAGAAACAATAACGCGTGTTCTGATGTATTCACGCAGGATCGACCTTCCTATAAAACTGGAGGGTCTTAACCTTCCTCTATAAAATATAAAATACCTTTAATGTATGTGATGGCAGTCGCCTTCTATAAAACGTCTAGAAGTCCTTTTTGATAACTTGGTTCACCGTGACGAAATACTTCATCTTTCAATTAGTCATCATGTCTCAGACTTTGTTCGTGAATTAATCTTTTTCCAGAACTGACCTGGAATATTTGATAAAAAGTCAAAAGTCCTGCTGGAAGATGAAGACTTGCAACAGACTTTTGAACAACGTGGCTCCCGTGAATGAATGTTAGTAACTGACTATTTGAGCCGTCAGCGTCGACTGTCCAGGAACAACAGATACTTTTTATATTTGAATGAAGTGAACTGACTCTGGATGAAAACGAGCTCGTCCTCGTCATGATGATTTTCTTTGATGAGGAGTCGTCGTCGTGGCGATGCTCAGTCGTCAGCTGTTCCCACTCAGTCGGTATAAATGTGAATGTCACATTTGGCTTGCTGTAACCTTTGAGAGGACACGTGTCCCGCTGCTGAGCTCAGCGCTGCTAATGGACATGGTTTCCTGAAGAGGCAGTCAAATCTGAATTACTGGCTTTCACTTAGTGCTGCTCTGTTTTCTTCTCTGTCTTCTTATGTCTTCTCTGTCTTTTTATGTCATCTTCTCTGTCTTCTTCTTTGTCTTCTCTGTCTTCTCTGTCTTCCTCCTGAAATGTCACATTTTCTGACAGACGTTTGTCAAATATTTGTGAAACCGTCAGCGTCTCGTTTCCATCAGCGTTCACGATGACATTTCACACTTGAGAAGTTGTCCATTTTTCCCTCCATCCATCTCCGTCCTCAAGCTCATGGACCGCCCCCAACGGGACCCCCCACCTCCCTCATTAACTCCCAACAGGCTCCCCTCCCCCCCTCCCCGTGGAGGAAGACATCTCCACTAATGTCAGTGTTGTGAGGGCCCTCGGGGGCCCCTGCGGTGGCTGGTGGTTTGCCATCGATTGTTGCAGCCTCTTCAGGAGTAAAGAGCCCCCCCGCCCGGCTTTTCCTCTCCACCCCCGCCCCCCTGCCCAGACATTGACCTTCGGGGCGCCACAGCCGTGGGCCCGCAGTAGGGGGCAGTAGTACATAATGATAGCAAATGGATGTAGGTGGGTGGGGGGGCAGGGATGGAGGGTGTGTGTGTGTGTGTGTGTGGGGGGGGGGGCAGCAGCACTTAAACAGAAGACTACCATCTTCTGCACAATTTGAGCCCAGCCGGCCGCCTCCTTCGGTCCGGCTGTGTCCTCCGCCGGCCGGCCGGCCCGCTGGGTGTTTGCTGCGGTCGGAGCGTGAAACCGTCGCAGCAGCGTCCTAACCAGCGTCCTAACCAGCGTCCTCACCAGCGTCCTAACCAGCGTCCTAACCAGCGTCCTCACCAGCGTCCTCACCAGCGTCCCATGAGACGATGCCATCCCTCCCCACCGCCAATAACTCGATAACAGTTTGCCCGGCCAGTGGGTTCCTGTGTTTGTGACAATTGTCAGTGTTTTGGTGGGTGGGTGGGGGTCCTCCGTGTTCAATGGGAAGTCGAAGGCTGGTTTCATACGGGGTCCAAAAGTTCAGACAACATCAGTACGTGAGTCCATCCGCTAACATTTTAAAAGTGGATGTGAAAGACAACACGAGTATTTGAGCTGCAACACTTTTAATACAGACTGCTTACTCTGAAGTCAGAGAGAAGAAAAAAAAAAGACAGAAGACAAAGAAGACAGAAGAAAACAAAGAAAGAAGACAGAGAAGAAGAGAAAGAAGAAGACAGAGAAGAAGACAGAAGAAGACAAAGAAAAAGACAAGGAAGAAGACAGAAGAAGACAAAGAAGAAGACAGAGAAAAAGACAAAGAAGACAGAGAAAAAGACAGAAGACAAAGAAGAAGACAGAGAAAAAGACAAAGAAGACAAAGAAGAAGACAGAAAAAGACAAAGAAGAAGACAAAGAAGATTCACACGAGAACTGAAACATGACGACATCCTCCTTCACACCGAGGATTCAAAATCACGTTTTCAGATGGTGTGCAATGAATTTACGCTTTATTTTTATAACCAGGGGTTTATTTTCAATCAATCAATCACATTACAGAAACAATAAGGAAATGTCCGTCAGTGCAAAGCAGGATGTGAATACAAAGAAGGAATTTAACTCGGGTCAGTTTGAGTCTCATTTGTTCCCAGTGAAATGTGTTTGGTTGCATTGAAGCACGTCAAAGGAAGGATTTCATCAAACTTGGACAAAACATGCACTTACAGGTTCAGAAGCGTTTCCACTCTATGATTAAATCATTTACTGAGTGGTTGTTGACCATTTAAATTTAAATTAAAATTCAACTCCAGCTGAGCACAAATCTTCTATAAATGTCCACAAGGTTGTTTTAAAACTTGTTTTTGACACGGAAACGAAGGATGAACTTCAACACAGACTGCTGAGTTCAGATTAGTTTGTAACATTTAATTAAAGTTGGTCAGATGGAATATTAGAGATATTATTCAGTTTATAGTGACTTTTCTGTTGGAAACATTTCTGTTTTTTGTCAAATTCAAAATATCAATATTAAAAGAAGAACCAATTAGAGTATTGATGAACAACATAGAGTATGGATAATAATAATATAATAATAAAAGCTACAACTGCCTGCTGAGGTCCAAAATTGGATGAAAAAATGCACAGCAACCTGTTTTTCTGCCCAAAGCACAAGAATGCAGCTGGAAAGTTTCAGGTTTTAGCTGAAGGGAGGAATAAAGTGACAAACTGTTCAAAAACCAAACTAATGTGCTGTGAACTAGTCACTAAATTGTACCATTTTCTAGGATATTAAAGGTTTTGAATAAAGAATACATGTAATTCTGGCTCTCCGGTGGCTGTTAGGACACAGAATTAGATATAAATAAAGTTGAAAAGAAGTCATTTTTCTTTTCATTGTGTTTTAATGTAAATGATAGGGAATTCTTTGTCTTGGTTGTGAATAATCTGCTGTGTCAGTGGCCTCCTGCGTCGTCTCCACCTTCCCGGGCTCTTCAATTGTCACAGCTCTCACAATCATAAATCTGCATTTCACCCTCCACCCTCACCTGAAGACGGTAACACACCGATTCTGTGTGTCTCACCCTCCACCCGAAAAAGTACGATGAAAAACTTTCCAACAGTTGCAATCATCCACCCCCCCTCCTCTCCCCAACTCCGGGATGGAAAGATGAAATTTCACTGTGCTCGTGCGGTAATTTGGCCCTCCCTCTCCCCTTTCCGTCAAAACAACAGACCCTCTTTTCCCAAAAGACAAAAACACACAAAAATATGAGCACCGGTTCCAGGTGTGGGTGAAGTTACGGTAGATTTGCCGTTCTAGTTGTGTGTAAATATTAGAAAGCAGCAGGCTCCTGGCGGGAGGAGAAGCCAGCCCAAGCGGCGTCACTAAGACAGGCGTCCTGATCGGTATTGTGTTCAGACTCCGCCGTGCTCCTGCTGTTTGTAATCTGCAGCCGCCGCTGTGAGCAAAACTGGACAGGCATTTATTGTCCCAGCAGGAGCACGCTTGACAAGAGAATGTTAAACACTCCACTACCTGCAATTTTCCAAAGGCGATAGGAGACATGATAAAATGTACACACACATTTAATTTCATCTTTTCTGTTTTTTTGGGGGTTTGTTTAGGCAAAGAAGGAGCAGCGAAATGGGAACTTAAAAATCACCGTTTCTTTTAGGCGTCAGTGTTGTTCATTCTGCGTGTGAGAGTGTGTGTGTGTGTGTGTGTGTGTGTGTGTGTGTGTGTGTGTGTGTGTGTGTGTGTGTGTGTGTGTGTGTGTGTGTGTGTGTATGTTCATGGATGTCATGATGGAGAAGGAGCATCCTTCAGTGATGTTCACTGAGCTCGGCGGTCATCAAGGAGAGTGTTCACTGCTGCAGCCTCAGGACCATCACGACCTGTGGACTTCTTGTAGTTAATGTGGATGCTCGACATATGAGAAGGTGTTTTTAACAACCTGTTTATGTGCTGTGACAGTTTGTATTTGATACAACCTTTTGGCTCCTCCCCCAGCTCGTCCAAATATGGTCACTTCCTGCTCCAAGCCGCTCCAAACTAGCAAAGATGGTGACGGACAGAATCTGAACTGGAGGATTCATAACGTTCACAAACCAATGATGACGTCACTGATGGTTGATGACGTCACTGATGGTTGATGACCTCACTGATGGTTGATGACCTCACTGATGGTTGATGACGTCACTGATGGTTGACACTTGGTTTTAACAGGCAGTTTTAGACAGTAGGGAGACGGTGAAAGCTGTGAATGACTTTGGGGTTTTGGCTGAAATGGATTGAGTTGAATCAAAAACCAAAAGGTGATGGAAAGCTTTTCATTTTATCACTCCACCAAATAAACCAACTTCTAACCCGTCAATCAACCGTCTTAACTTCTGGGATGCTGATGATCACACTGCTGAAGGTTGCAGCACTGAAGCTGAAATGATGAATTCAAGTCATGTGATTTAAAAGACAGCCCCGGAGGGAGAAATGTCCCTGCGATGGAGATTCTTTTTGTTTCCAGTGTTGTTTCCAGACATTGTAAAGGCGGCCATCGCACCGAATGATCATTTCTGTAGTTCTTGGCGGTTTGCTTTGCACTACAACTTAGGTTCAGGGTAAAAGTTGAAGCAGGCAAGCCGCATCAGTCGGGTATCAAATGTCTTTGTAGCGACAGACAGAGAATTATCACCAACTCTGCAGGCCTCCTCAGCTCCATGGAGCCAATTCACTTCCAGCTAACTGTTTTGCTTCTCCCACCCACCACTTTACACGTTTTTGGTTGATGTGAGCTGCTCTCATCAGCCGGCTTCCCAGCCACTGCAGGCAGCTATTTCCAGCCCGCCGTGCAGCGCCTGCACAGCAGCAGCAGCAGCAGACAGTTAGAGACGAGCTGGTGAACTTAGTGGAGCATTTAGCAGCTGAAGAGACAGATATGTTTCTCAGGAGTTGGTAGAAATTAAAGAGAGAAACCTGCCAACATCAGGTGGTTAGAAACACAAATGAATACTAATGTTTCTGTGTGTTGGGGCCAGCAGAGAGAGAGAGAGAGAGAGAGAGAGAGAGTGTGTGTCTCTCTCTCCAGGTACCTCCTCCTCTCAGCCAGGTGATTGGACACACCTGATGCTGATCTCCCATCAGGGTCACTGTTTAAAACCCCAGAGGAGCATCGCCATGGTTACCAGTGGGCCATTTAGCAGCCTTTCGTCTGTGTTGTGGAAACCTGTTTAATCACTACCTGGATAGTAATTGTACATTCGAGTCGGTCACTCGCTGAGTTTAGTTTGTTTAGCTGCACTTTGTTTTGTTTTATTTTGAATTAATTCCTCAGTTCTCTGGATGTATATTCAGTTTCCCGCCTCCTTTTCATTTCCCCGGGTTTTATCTCCCTCGTGTTGCTCCCCCCTCATCTCGTAGACCCAGTCTGGAGACGGAACATATTTGGGGACTCGTCCGGGACAGATTTAAAAAGGGATCAGACAACGTATTTATTGTGTAGGTTTGTATTCTTCTGTGTTCCTTCTTCTAACCCTTCTTCTATTTGTGGGTGGAGATTAGGTCTCCGACGGGGCGTTTCGGCGTTTCAGGGTATTTTTGCAGCTGAAGTTCAGCCTTTCAAGTGTTGTGGAGTTAAGACCTCAACAAAATGCAGCTTTAAGAGACCAGATAAGAACTTTAGTGCACGGACGTCCTGCCAAGTATATTAAAATTAATGTATGTGGATGCATATTGTCCTCAGCCCCGACCCCAGCCCCGACACCGACCCAGTCCTGACACCAGCCACGACACCGACCCAGTCCTGACCCCAGCCCTGACACCGACCCAGTCCTGACCCCAGCCCTGACACCGACCCCAGTCCTGACCCCAGCCCCGACACCGACCCAGTCCTGACACCAGCCACGACACTGACCCAGTCCTGACCCCAGCCCTGACACCGACCCAGTCCTGACACCAGCCCTGACACCGACCCCAGTCCTGACCCCAGCCCCGACACCGACCCAGTCCTGACACCAGCCACGACACCGACCCAGTCCTGACCCCAGCCCCGACACCGACCCAGTCCTGACCCCAGCCCTGACACCGACCCCAGTCCTGACACCAGCCCCGACACCGACCCAGTCCTGACCCCAGCCATGACACCGACCCAGTCCCGACACCAGCCACGACACCGACCCAGTCCTGACCCCAGCCCTGACACCGACCCCAGTCCTGACACCAGCCCGGACACCGACCCCAGCCCCAACCCGTCCTCTGCGGCTCGGACGGTTTCCTGCAGCAGAAACATCCCTTTGCTCTGATTTGACTGCGTGAGCAATAATTCTTAAATACGGTCACAGCGACTAATGGATGCCATGCTGGGAGTGCCATTAAGAGGAAATAAACCTATGTGGACATATTTATGAAGCAATTTGCACCTCGGGCCACGGATCGTCAATTAGAGGCTAATAAGGGAAGCAGTCTGACGCTGCAGGTTTAACTGAATATGATACTGTACAACAGTCTAACCGAATCAAAGTCATAACTACGCTATTTGTATAAAAATAAATGTGAAAACAGAATAGCACGTGTTATTCCTACAACCCGCTTATCTAATCATCATTTTCCAAATGACCACAGTTATAAGAGGAAACCATGAAAGGGTTAAAACGTCCCTTTAATCTCTCTTCATGGTCCTCATGTTCTTTGCATTCTTCACTTCACAAGCTCTTATAGCTGACATCAATGTCCTCTAGCACTTTACTCTCACAGACACTGTATCATGGGGGTGGTGTGTGTGTGTGTGTGTGTGTGTGTGTGTGTGTGTGTGTGTGTGTGTGTGTGTGTGTGTGTGTGTGTGTGTGTGTGTGTGTGTGTGTGTGTGTGGGGGGGGGGGCAGCCGGTCTTTAGGAGCTTGTTTGGTTCCCCTGGATGTCTGAAAGCGACGGCAGCGTCCGGCTGGGAGACTGGCCCGAGGCGGCGCTCCCTCTGACCGGGGCTGGCCGTGCTCGCTGGGAGGAGGATGTCTTCAGACGGGGTGAAGGAGCTTGTCAGCGGTCCGTTGGGAAGTCGTGCTCATTCAATGAACAATGAGGGCCGGTGGGGAGCCCCAGGCAATGTCCCACACTGGGGCCACAGAACAATGTTGTGGTGTAACTCTCTGGGTTCACAAACATCAGAGCTGCGGTCAGACGGAGAGCAAACCCAGACTTTCATTTAGAGCCTGTCAAGTTTTCAATATGGTTTTGAAAAGGATTCATTAATCCAGCAGTTGGAATTCATCGTCTGACAGAGTGGAGGTTTCAGTGATTTTAATACTGAACAATAGAAAAGGACAAATTAACAACATATCTGGTGGACTTGGGAAGTTTGTAGCTGGTTAGTTTGGATTCAGTGTGTTACAGTTCGGTCCATGAAAACGTGATTTAAAGTACACTTGTAGAATAATCCAGTGCTGAGATATGTTTCAGGGAGTTCATCTTTTTTAATGTCCACATATCGGACCTGAACGGCCGTTATGGAGCCTCCCAAACACTTTTATATATTCAACGGTAATAGTTAGTGTAAGTGCAACATTTAGCAGCACCAGCAGCCTCTATTTCCTGTATTTCTTCCTCTTCCAGAATTATGAAAAATGTATGTTTTATTTACATTTTTAATATAAGGAGTGGAAAGCAGAAAGCTGAGCAGCCCAGACGTCGAGTAGGACAACTTCCTTCCTTGGAGAATATATTAAACATCACATTAGAACAGATCTAATAACTGATCTCAATTATATTTGATTCATATTGCTTTTAAACTAACCAATATTCCACTTATAACAAAGCATTAAAATATGCTATCATAAGAAGACATCAGAGGGAATCTCGCCTTATTTCTTAAATCACTGCATATTTCACATTTGCATGGAGGGCTAAGAGATAAACAACAGCTAGCGGAGAGGAAACTTTTAAATCTCTGCATGAAACTATTACAGCAGCTCTGTGTGCTCGCTCTGTGCCCTCGATGCTTGAGCCCGCTTCATCCCACTTTCCGTTTAAACTGGTAGCTACACACTCTGATGCCACTGATAGGCAGTAATTAAATGAGCGAGGCTGGTTCTTTGCCCTGTAAACCAGCTCTCCTGGGCCCGATACTACATGGAAATTCAGCTCTGAGGATCCACTTTCAGATGTCTGCCTGGAAAACACGACTGCTCACAGCCCTTAGTGTGTGTGTGTGTGTGTGTGTGTGTGTGTGTGTGTGTGTGTGTGTGTGTGTGTGTGTGTGTGTGTGTGTGTGTGTGCGCGCGCGCGTGTGTGTGCGTGCACGCACTTGTACATGGAAGCATTGGATTTGGGGAATACACTTAATGAATCTTTTAACCTCAATATTTTCTCTCGCAAATGTATGCATATCATGATCTGTGTTTGAGATGCAGGCCTGATTTTCATGATTTATTAATTTGAAAAAATAAAAAATAAACATTTGGGCATTGATGGGGTTTGTATGACATTCAAAAAATATCTGTCTTCAAAGTAGCTCATTTTTAGATTGTGTCTGTCGACATACGATCCTGATATCTGCTTTTGGACTAATTTAATTTTCAGCACTTCATGTTGAGATTTAACAAAATATTAAATAGATCAATTTAAATTATTGTGCATTTGTTAAAACGCGATTAGCCTTGTTTAGCAAATTTCAGTTCCTTCCAAAGTTACATGTTGTCTTATTTAAACCACGTATGTTAAAAAGAAATATACAGATTGTGGTTTGATGCTGAGTTATGTGTTTTATATAAAACACATAACTCAGCATCAAACCACTGTTGTCGTGACATCAGAACCAAACAGGGAAAAACTAATATGTATATATGTATATATGTGTATATATTATGTAAATATATATATATATTCGTTTTTCCCTGTTTGCTTCGTACTTCAGGAGGCGGCACAGCTGCTGCAGCTAGATGTTGTCCAGAGAACTAGTGCTACTAAACCTTTATTTATGTATTTATGTATTTATTACCTCCCAGTTTTTATACTACTAGGAAAAACATGTCCAGAAGAATGTCCATACCTAAAAATAATCAAACTAAAACCAAAGCAGGAAGTGGCTGTGACGGATGTTGATCACATATAGTCGGGATAATAATTTTCCCATTTGTCTTTGTTTTCCTTCTTTTCCAATCTGTGCTAAACTGTTAATGCAATGAAATGAAGGTGTAATAAACTGATTAATATCAGTCTCAGAAAACAATTTCCCGTAATTCAGAACTATTCCTCTGACATGAGGACACACTGTACCTTAGAAAAGTTTATAATCAGGTGTCTGCCTCCCTCCACCAGCTGTCCCCCCCCCCTCCCTCCTCCCCGTCTCCCCGTCCCCCAATCTCCGTCTTTATCTATCGCCTTCAAACACACCCCATTGTGATGGATGGACAGATGAAGGAGGAGGAGGAGGAGGATGAAACCGCTCCCTCCAGGCTCAGGTTTCCCTCCTCCACCTCCTTTTATTTTTCCTGCCTCACCCCTGCGCTCTCTGTCACCCCCCCCTCGACCTTTCTCACCATTATGTCCTCACCCTCTCTCGTCCTGCCCTCCAGATTGGCTTTGCGCAGGAATGAGTGCACAGAGAGAGACGGGAAGAGGATGTGACCGGCCCCCGTCCATCTGTCGAGACTCCCGGATCAAATAATAGGATTCTGTCTGAGAATGGAAGATAATTGCGGTCTGTATTCTGCTCCCTAAGTGTATGATATTAACCCCGCGCTCCCCGCCAGCCCTGCAGTCAGAGGCAGATGGTTCTGTGTTTTGATATCCGAGCCAGGGAAGAGGGAGGTCAGAGGTCAAGTTGAAGTTCAAATCCAAAGGAGTGCGGTTTCTCTCCCTCCTTTAACCCCCCACCCTCTCCCCTCCTCCTGCCTCCTTCATCTCCCACGCTAGAAAAAAATATGGATGTCATTCAAAAAAGGACATTCCCGAAGACCTGTGCTCCAGCTGACCCCGCGAAGCCTCCTGGAAGTGAGAAGCAGGTAGCCTCATCCCGCGCTAACCCACTTACATACACAGCGGGGGGCATGCAAAGGTGTTCAAGGCAAAGGTGGGAGAGCGGCGTCCGGATTAGGCGTTAGATTCAATCGTCAGGCTGCGCGGCGACGCCGAGGTCACGAGGGTTCGTTCACATATATACATGTTCACACCTCCTGTTTGACTGTGAGAGGGAGACGGACGGAAATATCAGGACACACTGGGAGTCACAAGTAGGGCCTCTTTTCTTTACACATATTTAAACATAATTTGGTGTAAAAACGCATAATAATAATGATAACTAACTTTTCTTGTGTAGCAGCTTTCATACAATGAATGCAGCTCAAAGTGCTTCACAGCAAGAAAATGACATGCAATGTTTCACATCAAAACAGATAAAAAGGAACATTTAGAAATATAGAAAGGAAATAAAATACATAAAATTCAACACATGGCAAAACATTGATTAAATAGAATAGAGTTAAAATATAGAATAAAGCAATATGCATTTAAAGGCGCGGTAGTGCAAAGTGCAGGTGAGCTTCAGGAGCAGCGAGTTAAAGGATAAAGTGAAGAAATGTGTTTTAAAAGTGTTTACTGAGCAGCTTCTCTGATATCTGCAGCTGGTTTGTTCCACAGATTCACAGCGGAAATGACAAAAGCTGAATTCACCATTTTATTTCAGCTGTTGATGGAAACCTTCAATAAACCAGCAGCAGATGATTTGTGAGTTCTTGAAGGCTAATCGAAGATAACCCAAGAACAAAGTGCAACGTGTAAAAAGAAAAAGAAACAAAGCCAGGATGAGTTTCAGCTGAGCAGAGAGGACACGGTTGCCACGGGCAACTTTTACTGGGTACAAGCTCAAAATAAGAAAAATACTATTTACACATTCATGCAGGTTTATTTCAAAGACGCTGTTGCAACCTGAACATGTTTAGACATAAAGTTCATGTAGTTGTGACAGAAGAATATGATTATTATTATTATTATTTTTTTTTATATTGTTAACTTGCGTCGTTTGTCACAAAAAGTAATCTGGTGTGAAGTCACAGATCCCATAAAACAACATTTTGTTTCTTTATAGACGTTTAGAAATGTGAACTGTTCGCTTCATTTAATACACAAATTATAACGGACACTTTACCGGAGAAATCATCGTGTGTGTCATTATTTTACAACTCCTGAAGACCTGAGGTCAGTCAGGGAAACTCTGGGTTTTATGAAGACGGATGTCCAGTAACATGAGCTACAAGTGCTTCACTGCAGATCATCATCATCTTCTTCTTCATCATCATCATCAGTCCGTTTCACACGTGCTCAGGTTCAGCCAGCAGCTCAGGCAGCAGGCCTCTCTGCAGCTGACCCGCTGCTCCTCTTCTGCTGCTCCTCTGCTCCTGTGAATAAGAAGTTCCCTCTGCTCCTCCTCTGCTCCTCTTCTGCTCCTCCTCTGCTCCTCCTCTGCTCCTCTTCTGCTCCTCTTCTGCTCCTCCTCTGCTCCTCCTCTGCTCCTCTTCTGCTCCTCTTCTGCTCCTCTTCTGCTCCTCCTCTGCTCCTCTTCTGCTCCTCTTCTGCTCCTCCTCTGCTCCTCCTCTGCTCCTCTTCTGCTCCTCCTCTGCTCCTCTTCTGCTCCTCTTCTGCTCCTCTTCTGCTCCTCCTCTGTTCCTCTTCTGCTCCTCTTCTGCTCCTCCTCTGCTCCTCTTCTGCTCCTCCTCTGCTCCTCTTCTGCTCTTCCTCTGCTCCTCTTCTGCTCCTCCTCTGCTCCTGTGAATAAGAAGCTCCCTCTGCGGCCTCGTTGAGAGTTGAGCAGAAACAAACTACAGCTGCTACAGAATCTGCTTTTCGAGTATAAACGTCACCCGAAGGTTTTATTTCAGGAGGGATTCAACAATCATGGTGTTCAATTTCTGTATTTTTTTTTGGACCCTTCCACCGGACGCCACGCCAACACGCTGCCAACGCAGAATAACAGTTTTCCTGGATCTCATCGGCAGTCTTCCTCCGGGGATCCTGGGTGCAGTGGAGTTTTGGGACGCTTAGTACAAATGCCATAAAAAAAAAAAATAAATAAAAAAAAATAAATCCTCTTTGTTTCGTTCCCCAGAGGTTTTCCTCCTCTTCACTTCCTCTCCGCTCCTCTTGTCTCCCAGCCAGGAGGAAATACAGCATGAAGTGTGGTGATGATTTTTCACTGTCACTTCCCTCCTCTTGTTCTGTCTGGAGATCGATATGGGGGGAGGGGGGGGGAGGGGGTGGTCATTGATGAGTAAGGGTTATTTGGGTAAATTTAATCTAATTATCAACACGTCCTCTGTGTGGTTTTAGGGCAAGAGTTCATACTGCTAGCCCAGATAGCATCTGGTTGCTAATTACCAA
>NW_027210780.1:335000-342500 GCF_029030835.1 Brachyistius frenatus | reverse complement strand
GGGAGACACCAGCTGGGTTTTTTTTGACATTGTTGGTGTCGTGTCACCGTGAATTCGTCCCCCAGAGTCAGACGGTCATCACCGAGTTTTACTGGGACCTTCTGAGGGGAAACCTTCACCGCAAACCACCTGAACTGAGCCGTGATGGCACTTTGTTGCACGTTTCTTGTCCTCAACAACACAGTCGTCGCTCCCTGACACTTATTAATGTTTCATGTTTCGGGTGCACGGTGAAATCACAGAAGCAGCAGACTAGTGGCCCAAAGTCTTGTGTAACTCAGTTGCTGATGATGATCACACGATGGCTGCAGCTCCTCAGTCCTCTGCAGAGCTGATATGAGATGACATTTGCACTGTTGGAAACCAACTCGGCGCCGTGGAAGTGGAGTAGAGCGAGAGAGAGAGAGAGAGAGAGAGCACCCGCTGGCAACCCTGACGACTCCATTAGCCTGAAGTACTTCCAGCCACCAATCAATCGATTACATTCACCATCAACACGATTGGAAATCAACAGAAAGAGTGATGCATTTTCCTTTTGAGCTAAATGTTTATCTAAAGGGAAACTCACAGATTTTCCACCGTGTGTTTCCAGGCGTTCAAGAGTTGGAGTGCAAATGTGACAAATCAACCTGTAAATAAACCAGAAGTTCCTCCAGATCCGTCACTAATAATCCCAAACGGCTCAAAGATTGACAGGAAACATCCACAATAAATCAAGAAGGTCAAAGCAGTGAGCAGGTCTCTAATCTGGGTCGAGTTGTCTGACCTGAAGGTTTATTTACCACCAAGTCTGATCGTGTTTGACTTTCTTTTAATAATTAAAGATATAAATAATATCCAAAACTATGACATGAAGACTGGCCTTGATAAACAGGAAGTGATCATCCAAAGTAAGAAGGCCGAGGCAGAGAAAACAGATAGATATGAGATATTTTATCACAGCTTTGCACACGAAGTGTTTTATAATCTAAACATCAGATTGCTATGATGACATTTGCTTTTATATTATGGGCTGCAATGAAGATTACTGCTGGCAGGGCTCCAGGAGTGCGGCGCTGTTTTTATAACTCATGAAGAAGAACAGCTTGATTACGAGAACAGCTGAGGCATCGTTATGCTTCTTCTTGAAGTACATGTAAATAAAAATGGACACTAGCCTTTCACTTGTGTGGGTGCCGGCCGACGGACCGCGCAGGACTCCAGTTTGTCACCTCTGTCCCGGACCGTCTCTCCGTCGCCTCCATCTCATCTCTCTCTGCCAACTGGAGACACCAAAGAAACAAACAGCAGTGAATGTTGTCCGTCCCCACGTTGAATCTCCCAGCGAAGTAAGACGTCCCTCCATCTGTGTGTCGCCTTATATCACTCCCTCTGCAACTACCAGGGGGACGTGTTGGAGCAACGTGCCATAAATCCCATTTATTACACATTAAGCAGTAACCCTGGAACATGTGCTGTGAAACCTGGCCTCCCACCACGCGCCCCAGTCCTCAATTAAAAGAACATTATGGCTCCGGTCCCGGTCAGACCGCCAGAGTGCTGCGGAGCCGCTGCTTCCTCCAGGCGTGGCTGCAGGACTCTCTTTGTGCAGGCATGTTTGCCGACGGGGAACACAGGACGCTAAGTGTCATGGCTGTCTGTATCGATCTGACTCCGTCTGTCATGATGGGGACGGACTGAAAGTCTGAATCCTACGAAGCGAGCTGGAAATGAAAAATGTTGCACGCAAAGTGATGAACGAGTATTTCACTACTGGAAAACTACAGAGTGAAGCTTTCATTCACAACAGTCACTCATCTTGTTGATAAAAAAATAAAAATGCAGATCTTGTGAATATAAAAACATATTTCTGGTCTGAGTGGGGATATGTAAATATAATTTGTTTGAGACACAGTTTCTAATAGATGTTATTGTTGAACTCCTGACTTCTCCTGCTTATGAGAGTATACTCAAGTAGTATCAATCAAATCCTTAATAAATACAGCATGTTTACCAGAGACTGGATATAAAAGTGTTCGTAGCTCCCGGCTCTAAAATAATGAGTCCGATGCAGAAGTGTCTTCAGCTGCAATACCAGCGAGTGCCACTAGAGGTCGGCTCCAAAAAGCCTCCGGCTCCATAGACTCCCATTCAACTTCTCTCATCAAATCCAAAGTGAATAAAATGTGTCCATCAGTTATCTCGGTGTTGTTAGCTAAAGTCACTCCTTCTTATTAGTTTTCTGGAGGTCCATCTGAAAATAATCCCTCATTCATCAGAAAAGAAGATTCAAGAAGACCTGTTTTTGGGGGCGTGTCTGTTTGATTGACAGGCCTGTGGTGCAGTCAGGTTACAGCTATCGGTGGGCGGGACGTAGTATCGTCAGGTTTCCGATCAGATCGGTCAGATCCACCGCTGGCTCCTCCCCCAGCTCGTCCAAATATGGTCACTTCCTGCTCCAAACCGCTCCGAACTAGCAAAGATGGTGACGGACAGAATCTGAACTGGAGACTTCATAACGTTCACGAACCAACGATGACATCACTGATGGATGATGACATCACTGATGGTTGATGGTTTCAATACACTATTCAGCTGCATAGTCCCTTATAGGTCAAGTTGCACAACCATTACCCACGATGCATCTTGACTGTCTCCTTCCATGCCAGTCGACTGTCTTTCCTCCTCCTGGGCCACCGGAGATGTACATGTTGTCGCCGGCTGTTTTTCCACTGATCAATAAACTAACTTCCCCATGTGCAAAGAAAAGAAAAAAAACAAACCGCGTACTCCTGCTGTGATGCAGCGGCCTCACGCTCATCAGCACCGCTGCTCCACTTTCCAGCTGATTGTGTGCGGTTGCGTCACGCTCATGAATGCTTACAGTGCATGTGCATGTTGATACTTGCTGGCAAGCACCCCCCCCCCTCCAAAAAAACCTCCATCATCACTGCTGTTGTGATGCAACCCGGCTTTTTCCTTTCAGCACCTCTTGCTGATGCAACCATGTTGGCTGCAGACCGTGTGGCTGTTATTACCGCGCTGCTTAATTACTTCCTGTGTGTGTGTCCGTGTGCGGGGGGGCACTGTGTACTTGCATTGTTGCTCATAATGGAATCACGTGTGCACACACCCCGACGCTGCTCAGCACAGTGTGTGTGTGTGTGTGTGTGTGTGTGTGTGTGTGTGTGTGTGTGTGTGTGTGTGTGTGTGTGTGTGTGTGTGTGTGTGTGTGTGTGTGTGTGTGTGTGTGTGTGTGTGTGTGTGTTTGTTTGTGTGTTTGTGTGTCCGAGGTGTCCTTGGAGATCAATCCGCTGCATCTCGTCTTTAATGAAGGCCCTAAAGAGGGAGAAGCGTCGTCCTGGCCCCCGAGGTCAAGGCGAGCATTTTAATTGGCTCAGAGTAGCCGGTTGATGCTGCTGGCGCGGCGCGGCGCTGGCCGAGCCTCGTCACCTCCTGTGGCCACTTTACAATCACTAAACTGACAGCGGTGCAGCGGGCCGCGGCCGGGCGGCCACATCCGTCTGCTGCCGCCGCCGCCGCCGCAACACACACGCCCACGGCCCTCATGACGAGAGGCCATTAGTTAGCATGGCAACAGGCTCCTCATCAGGGTACACACACACACACACACACACACACACACACACACACACACACACACACACACACACACACACACACACACACACACACACACACACACACAAACGTGATCTCAGGGGAAATTTGGACGTATTTGTATGAAAACAAATGCCTTCTTTTTGTTTGTCTATTTGCAGCCAGGGTGTAATTCTACCTGAATGTTCTTCACCACAACTATAAACTTAAATAGAGCTGAAACAAGTCAAGTTATCAATTCATCAATCAACAACAACAAAAAGCAACAAAGGCAAACATTAATTTAGATAATTGATTAACCTTCAGATTATCATGTGTTAAAATTACTAATACAGCTAGAAATGTAATATTTTGGGGTTTTAGACAGTAGCTCAAAAAAACAACACAATCTGAGGATGTGAAAGTTAAAAAGATTCCTATTCTTTTATCCATTTTATGGACATTATAGTTATTTACCTATTTCAACTAAAAATCAATAGATTAACAAGTAATGAAAATAAGCATTTGGTGCAGCACTAAACCTTTGTGAAATAGGTTGACTTAACCTTTGACCCCCAAAGCGAGTCTAAACTAAAATGAGGTGCAGGCATTGAGGTGAGCGTAAACAGAAACTTGTTGTACGCAAGCGGCAACCAGCAGTGATGTCACCTGACGATACTACGTCCCGCCCACCGATAGCTGTAACCTGACTACACCACAGGCCTGTCAATCAAACAGACACGCCCCCCAAAAACAGGTCTTCTTGAATCTTCTTTTCTAATGAATGAGGGATTATTTTCAGATGGACCTCCAGAAAACTAATAAGAAGGAGTGACTTTAGCTAACAACACCGAGATAACTGATGGACACATTTTATTCACTTTGGATTTGATGAGAGAAGTTGAATGGGAGTCTATGGAGCCGGAGGCTTTTTGGAGCCGACCTCTAGTGGCACTCGCTGGTATTGCAGCTGGAGACACTTCCGCATTTCCCTCATTTTTCAGACCCGCAAGCTATGAAATTAACACAGCATCCACACAGACACTGTCTGAGGAAGCACACGCCTGTTTACAAACGCTGCAAGACAATAATTCATTATGAAACGTGTATTTGTGCTTCACGGACCTTTTTTCGCTCTAGTTTTGTTCTCCAGCAGATCTTGAGGAAATCTTTTGCTGCTAAATACTTCAAAATTGAATCTGTTTGAGTAGAAAACCTTTTGCAGCTGAACAGAGAGTTTATTTTAAGTGAAAGCAACTTGATGAGAGTTCTGAGACGAAACCAAAATAGTCCCGATGTGAGCCGTCGAACTACAACGACGAGATGAAACACCAAACTGCTCCGTGAAACTTGAAAGTGGAGCAGACGATCGCGTGACTCCTTTCGTTTACACGGTGTTCATTTAAGGACCTTGTTTAGAGCAGCTTTAAGGATAAATTACAGACACACACTAAAAATACGTTACAAATGTGTGCAACTAAAAAGCACAAGAGAAGCAGACACGTATTTCTGTGGGCGTCGTACACACAAACCTCTCGCCTCTCAGGCAGCTCGTCATCCAGGAGATACTTTACAGCCCTAAAATAATCAAACATAAAGCTCCTCTCTGCCTGACGTGTGGAGAGGAGGGGGTCTCTCCTTATGATGTCTTCAGTCACAATATGTGGCATGACTCTGCTCACTTAACGCCTCTATTTCATGTTGACAAAGGCCTTCCTCTCTCTCTCCAGACATATCAGCAGAAGTGGAACAAGACAGAGAGAGGGGGATGGCGGCATCAAAGCGGGCCTGTCAGCGCCAAGGTACGGGCCTCATCAGGAGACAGATAGTCTTCCTCCCTTTCTTCATCCTTTCTTTTGTTTTTCAAACAGACGTCTTGAGCCGATGGCAGGGCGTTGTCTAATTAATGACTGTGTGTGTGTGTGTGTGGAGTTGACCTAAAAAAGTTCTCGTCACTCATCGTTGAATGTCACTCCCATCACGTTTTAATATGAAGGTTGTCAGGCTCCCTCCTCTTCATATCACCGTGGTAATTCCTAACAAAGATAATGATATGTTGTAGTTGACCCCGCAGCGCTGCACAGAAACACTCTTTAACTGGCCCTGAGCGGCGCAACAAACGCTCAGATATCTGTCACCCTGCGTGGAGCTGAGGAGCAGCTCATACAGACATGTGGAATCACTTTTATAGTTTAGTTTGCAGCTCTTTCTTTTCTTTGTTTTACATGTGCAGGATTCCTAAGTTTCTAATACTTCACAAAATGAAGACAGTTAGTCTTCTGCAGAGCGACAGGCCTCGACCCTGAACTCAACATCCGTACGACACAACACGCCTGAACACCTCGAGTTTAAACACAATGTTCACATTTCCTGTCAACGTTCAGAAAGACTGATGGCTTTCTAATAAGCACACAAAATAAAAGTGTCATGAGGAGGACGACTCAACCCCATGATGAAGGCTTTATCCAGAACAAGCATCATCCATCAGTGATGTCATCAACCATCAGTGACGTCATCATTGGTTTGTGAATGTTATGAATCCTCCAGTTCAGATTCTGTTCGTCACCATCTTTGCTAGTTCGGAGCGGTTTGGAGCAGGAAGTGACCATATTTGGACGAGCTGGGGGAGGAGCCAGCGGTGGATCTGACCGATCTGATCGGAAACCTGACGATACTAAGTCCCGCCCACCGATAGCTGTAACCTGACTGCACCGCAGGCCTGTCAATCAAACAGACACGCCCCCAAAAACAGGTCTTCTTGAATCTTCTTTTCTAATGAATGAGGGATTATTTTCAGATGGACCTCCAGAAAACTAAGAAGAAGGAGTGACTTTAGCTAACAACACCGAGATAACTGATGGACACATTTTATTCACTTTGGATTTGATGAGAGAAGTTGAATGGGAGTCTATGGAGCCGGAGGCTTTTTGGAGCCGACCTCTAGTGGCACTCGCTGGTATTGCAGCTGAAGACACTTCCTGAGGCCAAATACAAGCGAAAGTATTTTGGTATGTCTTTTAAGTGTAACAGCAGCTGTTTTTTTATGAATAAGTAATAAACACTGTCATTTACTGACCGTATCTGATGAGAGTTTCTAAAAAATACTATCAGGTCCAAAGTTGATCTTGGTTGTTCAGTGATATCGATGTGAAGTTGAGGTGTGGACGTTCTGAACGCGGCCGGCGGGGAAGAGATGGCGGCTCCAGCACTCGGTCGGAGCTTAAAGAGCAAATTTATTCCACCCAGATCTGTTTGGAGGAATATGACTGCACTGACTCAGAACACACAGAGACAATGCGATATATTAAATTGTTCTCAACATGAAATATTGACAGCCTGCTGCATTGGCTACGCCCGTCCTGCTCTAACTCTGTAAATGAGGTAAATATTGCAGGCCCTTGCTTCGGTGTGATGTAATAACGGACTGCTTTACTCGCTGTGTGCAGTGTGGACACTTCATGGTTTACATTGTGTGGATCTTATTGAGCCAGAGTCAACAGCTCTTAATGCTTCGTATTTATTAGAGCTTTGCAACTACGAAATTGATTTTGAGGTCAGGGTTAGAAAAACAGCAAACACCGGCGTTTCACACGTCTGGAGCTGCGTCTTTGTTTGGAGAAGGTGGTTAGAGGATAATGTCTGCAGCTACAACTTCTCAAAATCTAAATTGCTTTACAAATGAGATGGAGTGAAGACTTGCAAACAGTTTCATTTAGTGTGCCAGCAAGCTGAACAAGAGTCTTTGATTTCACAGGCTTTTGGTTATAAACACTGCAGGCGAGCAGGTGTCCCACTTTATGTGGGACTGCAGTGTTTCTGTCCTTTGTATTGTGTACCGCGTGCTAAGACAATGTCCCATATTTTGATTAGCTCCAAATCAACACACCACAACAGACGCTTTTCTCAAATCTGGACAAGCAG
>NW_027210780.1:305000-330000 GCF_029030835.1 Brachyistius frenatus | reverse complement strand
CTCTAAATGTTCTATTGGCCTCCAGTTGTGACGTGTTTGTTTCCAGAAAGGTCAGAGGTCATGGAAGTTCACGTTTCGTCGGATGTTCAGCTGATTATATTGTAAATTTAGTCACGTAGAGTTTGTCTTTACGACTTAGATGATAACATGTCTGAGGAAAACGTTGATCTTCCCAACGGACTCATCTTTGTGATATTTATATTTCCATATTGTGTCAGTATGTTAGTGAAGACGTCTGATGAGTAAATATTCTTCCAATAAATACTATAATAATAACAATAGGCCGGTGTTCTGGGTGTGAGGATAGTTTCCTTCTGCACAAATCTTAAAATCATCCTCACAAATGGAGTTTCTCTCCTCCGATGTCTTTTGTCGCTGCAGTCGGGGCAAAGGTTACCGAGTCGCAGCTTCGTTTTATATGAACTCTTTTTTTCCATTATTTGATCGACTTTCTTATCGTCGTACTATTATTTGTTCTTCCTGAAGATAGCGGTTTCCATTGAAAGCGGCGGCTGGCGTCCTTCTATCTTCCCGCCGGTGCCAACATGCTCTGTGGTCTCAACGTAAATGTCAAAGCTTAAACTGAAGCATATTGTTGGATCAGATGCACTGGAGTAGAACCACTGCCTCTCTGCTGTATACAGGCAGACACACTGCCACCCCTATTAGGCAAACTGGCGTCGATACAGACAACATCTTTGACCCCTGACCTCTGTGCACACCGGCCTTATCCTCGGATTAGACATCGTGGTTCCTGCATGTTCTCCGTCCATTTGCAGAGAGTCAAAGTTCAGCCGTTGCAAACAATTTATGCCTGCCGCTGTCCATCACAGCCATCTTGACGAATGTGCAAAACCCTGAATAATCATGGAGGGGAGAGAGGGACGAGCGGGGAGACAGAGATGCAGTGAGAAAGAGTCATTAAGGGAAAGGAAGGGAGTCATTGGGCACGTTGGCGACTGGTAATGTGTGATCGGGTGGCGGGGACACGACCCTTGTAATTGCAAGGTGTCAAAGCATCCTGCTGCCACCACAGAGGGCTGACTCCAAATCGGGGTGACACCGTCGGGGGCGGAGGAGTCGGGGTTTAGGTCAAACCAGATGACACCTGGTAGTCAAAGGAGGCGACATCTGAATCCAACACATGTCCAGCAGGGGAACGTTTACCGTGAACCGACACGGCCTGCTTTCACCGCCGTCCAGCTCACGGAGAAGATGAGCTGCACCTCGCTGGAACCAGTTCAGTCCTGAAATGAACAGACAGCTGATTTCACTTCATCGTTATTTTAAAGGAAAATGAAAACTAGATATTTTAAATTGGATTGACTTGAAGTCCAAGCGAGCAGTTTGAAAACATCAGTATTTATCGTTTGCAGCAGAACTCGGTTCAACCAACTATGTAACAACCAGCTGGCAAACAATTCATTTTTGTTGAAAAGCAGCTAAACTCAAATGAACAGACGGCTAACAAACAGCTAATTTAGCTGAAAACCAGCTAGACTCAAGTTATTGAACAGTTAATGAGAACAACTCTCAATCTATACATGTCTGTCTGTCATACAGCCAAGCTTGAATATAAATCTGTGCTTAAACTTCATAAAATCCCGGTTTGAATAGTTGTGTTTTGGAGACCGAAGCCCATTGAAAGACTTCCTGTGTGAGTGTCAGTCTGCCGTGAAGCGGTGACACGGTGACACCAGACTAACCCAACAAACTGCAGCTCCTTCAGCGGCCTGTCGGCTGCCGGCCGGCGGACGGCTGTCGAGTGGTGACGGAGAGCACGAAGGTAGAGAGACGTACACAAAGAGAGGTGGAGGGGCGGAGGGGTGGGGGTGCTGTTGAAGTTGAAGCCTGTTCTTTTGTGGCGCCCTGCCTTCTGATCATTTACATCAAGTTGACATTCGGAGAGTTTACTCTGGGGTCTGTAATTGTATTCTTTCGCCAGTTCTGCATTGCCAACCGTGAAAATGGAATCTTATCAACCCTGACCAATTTTTAATGTACAAAATGAATTGGCAGGGGTTCAAGAAAAGGGGGAGCAACAATTCAAATCAGGTGAATGATACACGGCAAATTTTTTTCAGTGAATGATTGAGCGCACCCCCCCCTCCCCCGCAACCTCACACCACTTTATCACCCCCTGCTTTCAACTATCATATTACACTGGATTTATTTTTCTTTCAAAGGAAGGGCGAGCTTGGGAGGGGGGGGGCGACTCAAGCTCAAAAATATGTGTGTATGATTTTCTGCGTGTGTATTCATGCATGCTTGTATGTATGTGGGTATACATACTGCTGCTGATACTGTATGTGTGCATGTTCTTCTGTGTGTGGGGGGGTTGTGGGTGACGAGACGCTTGGAGGAAATGATTCAGCAACACGGTACGAGCGGTTAACTTCCACATAATCTTGTGCACCTCCAAGGTGAGTGTGCTAATTGGACTGATGACCTAAAACAAGAAAAGCGCAGCTCCACTGCTGCTGTCGCTGTACATTTAGAGAAACACACATTTATGTTTATTTGTTTCCTTTCAAAGCAAAGCTTTGGCAGTTTTCTAGCTTTTTTTTTTCTTTTCTTTTTTAGCGTCAACAAATCTCATCAAAAGAAGAAACCAAACAATAAATGCATCTCACTTTTATTCCTCTGTGTCGCAGCGCTCCATTGTTGTCCAAAAAAGACATCAGTGAGACCTCAGAGACAGACGGTCTGCAGGGACTCGTTCCTGTGGCCACTGAGCATGCTCCACTAAATAATTCCTGTCTTTTCAACTTCTAAGAAGTTCATGTTACAGAATGAAGTGTTGTGTCATTTTTAGTTTGATTCAGACCACAGAGAGGGTGATCTAAGAGCAGGTCAGGTGGAGAGAAAATCCCAGGATGCATCAGAAAACCCAGCGTGCCTGGAGAACATTGGACAACACCAAATGTCTTTGGTCCGACTCAGACACTAGTTTGAAGAAATTCAACAAATTGGACTGACTGACATTTTACAGCTTCCTTCTTGTTGCTGAGGTTTAAATTGCGGTAACGTTACCTCATGTCATGTGCAGGCGAAACCATGTGACCTGATTCATTATCAGATTTAAATGCATCCACAAAAGGTAAACAAGCTATTTTCGAGTAAGTTCAATCATGAATGGAAGAATTAATGAACAGATAACATTACATGTGACACCAAATGTATTTACTGATTGTGATCATGACAGGGAAGGTGCCATATGTCAGTAAATCCGGTGTGAATCTGTGACGTCCTGGATCCTCTGCTGCTGTGGGAATATCCACACCACACATTATCATCTTCTCTTAGCTGGTCTCTGGAAAAAAGTTTTGTAAACTGATGTAAGTTCATAATTTGTGTGATCATTTTACTGTTTGCATTTGTTTTCTCGTCCCAAAAAATGTCGAACTGACATTTAAAACTTGTCTGTTCATGTGACTGTTTGTGTTTTTGTCCCATCGGACTTCTCTTGAGAGTCGTTGCTGTGTTTCCTGAAAGGCCAAATTAAACCAAATCTGTAAAAGATCTAAATTATTGTAGATCGATTGCTAAATTAGAAATATTCTTGTCTTTTCAGAATCTGTCAGAAGCACTGCTATTTCCTCTGTCAAACTATCTAACAAGCGACCACATCTCCCCTGTAATGGCCTCTCCCCATTGGTCACCAGTTTAGAGTTCTGTTTGCACCTAATCACTGCTGACCAATCACGGCTCTCCATTCCTGCTCACAGTTACAACCCATTGGGCATTTTGTAAAACAGTCTCTCAGTATTTTTATTTGATTGTAATCATCAATCGAATGATCTAATAATTAATACCTCTGTAAAGGGATCTGGTAAAGATGTTTTTTTTTATGCGCATATGAATTGTTTTGGAGAATGACTCTTAATTTTTGACATTTGACACTGTGTTCATGGGAATGCAATACACATGCTGCGCTGATATAAATATCCTGAATCCCTCCCAGTGCTGAATCCGACACCGATGAGGTTGCTGTGCAGATAGTGTTATATGCTAAATATATATTTTGGCACAAACAAGAAGGAAGGTCTGTCCTCCCTTTGATCTTTACGTTTTTAATATTTTCTTTTGCCTTGATAATCACAGTGGCGAGATGACTCAAACAGGCACAATACGCTCCTTGTTTTGAAAACCACTCCTCATATATTTGAAATTAAGAAGAGACATCTTTACAGACCCTGGTTGAGCCTGTTTCCATCTTATAGGTAATTAATATTAAATCTCCAGACCGCACCGTCGCTCGAACTCTTTATTTCATCCCTGAACTTTCAACAGGACGGCAGAGATAAAAATAAAAAAACAAGGACATCATGAAAAAAAAATAAAAAAGAAAGCCAAACCAAAGCCCATACATATGTTAAAATCGCAGAAGTAATAAAGATTAAGTAGAAGTTAATGGCATCCTCAGTCATGCTCATGGAGGTAATCTCTCTTTTTTTTTTTTTTATCAAAATTAGATTTGAAAGGGGGGAACAAACAGGGGGTGAGACTTTGGCATAATATTTTAATCAAATTGTCATGAGTGAGTGGATACAATTAGGGAGGCTGTCAGTCACCAAGGCAGGGATCCTGTTGTTGTTCAGCTGTCGACGCGGCGGAGGGGTTGGGGGGGTTAACCCTGAATGGGCATTAAGAGGGCATCTGGTCCGGGCTACCGACAGTCTGGGACTCTGCTGACCACTCGCAAAAATCCATCAACTTCTCATCACTGAAATGTTTTTGCTTTCTTCGGTGTTTGCAAAGGCAACAAGCTGCAGGACAAATCTCAGTCTTCAAAAAGGAAAAAAAGAGATAAAGAAGACAAGTAGAAAACAATACAGTATATAAGAGTGCAATGATGTAAAAGAACAATTAAGGGAAACCAGAGGAAGAGGGAGGTTTTTAATGTGCAGACGGTGGTACACAACGAGCAAACCACCAAACCATGATGTACCTTCCTCTCTCCACTCTTTTGCATGAGCACTCTGAAGCCTAAACAAGTGTGAAAAGCGTCGCTTCGTAGCCCAGTTTGGGGCCCGTCTGACTTTTCCACATGTGCACAAACGCCATCTCTGCTATCTGTGATCTGGGAGCGCTGGGCTGTCTGTTCATGGTGAGATAATCAATTTATGACATACCTACGGAGGACCAGGGCTGGTTTCCCTTAATTGGGCCATTACTTGAGCAAGAGGCATTGACTAACGAGAGAGGGGCTACGTTATTATTAGCCAGACGCTGCATTACTTTTCCCTCCACTGGCTTCATCGGCTGGTTTTTCACCCATCGGTTAAACAATTGAAAACAAATCCATTTTCAGTTGAATATCTGAGCTGGAGTTGGATTGCATCCATTAGTGGTTCACTTAAAAAAAAGAAAGAAGAATCATGAGATTTGCTGATGACACACCGCTCTCCGTACAATCTCCGTATACAACAGATTACGGAGTCCTCATTCAACCTATTTGAAAAGGGTTCAAACATATTTGCTGCTTTATCTCTGAGTCATTTGTGTACACAGACAGAATCTGTCTTCTCTATAAGCCCTGCCCACCTTCCCATCATACAGTAATTGTAATTTATCAAATTAATTTGTCTGAGCCAGTTCATCACTCCATGAGACAAGCTAAAGAGCAAATTGACATGTCAGCAGACACGCAGGTATCTCCTCAAATAGTCGGTACAACTAATTAAACACGGTGGATGTCAGACGGAGTGACGGAGACAAACTCAAGCAAAACCTGAAGACAATGAAGGAGATGCTTCAGTCAGAAACTCTGCTGCCTCTTCTCCAATTCATTTGATGCCACGGAAATTGTGAAATATGATGGGATGGCGGTGAAGTGCTGTGTGGTCGAGGTTTTACGCCAGCTGGAATTTGTTGTCGGAGTGCACAACTATTTTGTCCTTAATAGGATTCAACTGCCTATTATATAATGGGATTTACATTTATAATTATTTATATGAAGTCACTGTGTGGATGCATAAACTGGATTCACTTGGTTTATCTTCTGTTTCCTGCTAAAACACTGAAATTAAACATTAAGTAAAGAAAATGTGCAGTTTAGGATCTGCTGTTTCGCAGCCTTCGTGTTTCAAAGCCTTGCAAACAAATTGACGGTACTTTGACCTCTTAAACATCTCCATATTAGTCCGGAAAGATGTTCCAGATCCACCCAGCAAACAAACAGAAGCTATATTCCTGTGTGTAATATATAATATATATAAAAAGCCATTGAGGAAAGAGCAGGGAGCACTGAAGGCTGTGCAGTACAAGTATGATATTTGTGCAACACACTGGCTGGTGGATCAGAAGGGAAACACACTGCAGATATTCTCAGTCAATAGTTGCACCGCCGAAGGTTTTCACTCGTCCTGTGAAATGTCTCAACACATCTTAGATGGATTTCGGCTGGTCTTATGTTGAGATTTCTGACCTCATCCTTCAATTTTTCTTTTCATAGAAAAAAGGGAGGCTTCAAAGAAAGAGACCTCGTCAGCCAGTGATGAGGTCATCGTGAACAGAAACCCCCCAAACATCGCCGATGCTCTTCAACGACGTCGTGTTCGGTAATATTTTACAGAAAACAGCTCAGATCCAGAGGAACCCGCAGAACCATTAAACATCACTTTTGCACAGCATCACAAAGTTCCTCTCTCATCCATGCTGGCATTTTACATTGTGCACAGTGTTATCAATAATCATCACCAGACTAAATCTCTCTTTATTAATGTGTTGTGCCTGAGGCCTGAGCTGGGGGGGCAGCCTGACTGAGAGCCCTATTCATGCCAATGTGATTTCCAGTCATTTGTCTACATCATGGGCCGTGCATCAGGCTGAGATTGAGCTCCAGCCAAGCTCTACCACTTAATCAGCAGGTTAATGCCAGCCTCTGAGGGAGAAGGGGAGAGGTGGCAGCCATATTGGGATTTCAGCCCATTTACAAAGTGTGCATAGGAAATTACCTCATGCCCACAAGTCGCATGATTGGGGGGGGGGGGGGGGAGGGAGGACGACACGGGGAGTGAGAGATGCTATTATGTCCAGGAGAATTATGCCTCTCTCACCGTTCCCTGTCCCACTCTTTCTCCTCTCTGACATTTCCTCTCTCTCTCTCCTCCCCCACCTGTCTCTCCTCCTCCTCCTCCTCCTCCTCCTCCCCATCTCCAGTCTGTATCTATCTGTCCTGTCATTCTTCTGCGCTTCCTCCATATTCACCCTTCTTTCCCTCTGTCCTCTCCTTTATCCTTTTCCTTCTCTGTCTGCCACCTCTATTCTGGGGGAACATGGCGTCCCAGAGCCCCTGTGAAATATAACTGCCGGTATGTGTGTGCGTGTACACTCACGCACACATGCCTGCTTGCCTGCTCGTGCTCTGGCAATATGCTCTCACTCAATCAGATTTGCATAAGTAACCTCTCAGCAGGCCTGCTCCACTGGCCAGGTGCGTTCCTCTATTTGCATATAGAACTGTGAGGCTCCCCAGAGTCACTTTAGACTCCAGTGACTGCTGAGTGAGCCCACATGAAATCTGAATTAAAAACCCTCCGCCTGCCCGTCTGACACCCTCCTCCATCCCTGCCCATCTACATACTGACTTTGCCTCCCATCTCCTCCTCCATCCTTACATATCAGTGGATCCACCTGGAAGGCTACCGCCATCTTTACCACCGCATCCCACGAGAGTCCCCAAAAACCTACAAAGCCCTTTCTCATCCTGCCGACCTCGCTTCATATCCTGCTACTTCCTCACCAGCTAAACTACCTGCAACTACAGATCGGACATAAAAGAGTTCGTAGCTTCAGGTCTGTAAAATGGTTCTGATCCAGAAGTGTCTTCAGCTGCAATACCAGCGAGTGCCACTAGAGGTCGGCTCCAAAAAGCCTCCGGCTCCATAGACTCCCATTCAACTTCTCTCATCAAATCCAAAGTGAATAAAATGTGTCCATCAGTTACCTCGGTGTTGTTAGCTAAAGTCACTCCTTCTTCTTAGTTTTCTGGAGGTCCATCTGAAAATAATCCCTCATTCATTAGAAAAGAAGATTCAAGAAGACCTGTTTTTGGGGGCGTGTCTGTTTGATTGACAGGTCTGTGGTGCAGTCAGGTTACAGCTATCGGTGGGCGGGACGTAGTATCGTCAGGTTTCCGATCAGATCGGTCAGATCCACCTCTGGCTCCTCCCCCAGCTCGTCCAAATATGGTCACTTCCTGCTCCAAACCGCTCCGAACTAGCAAAGATGGTGACGGACAGAATCTGAACTGGAGGATTCATAACGTTCACAAACCAACGATGACATCACTGATGGTTGATGACATCACTGATGGGTTAGATCAGGGGTGTCAAACATACGGCCCGCGGGCCGGATCTGGCCCGCTAGGGGGTCCAGCTCAGCCCGCTGGATGACTTTGCTAAGTGTGAAAATTACAGAAAGACATAAATTCATCATGTGATCTTCATATGTTTGTATAAATGCTGATGTAACAGTGATGAGGTCATCACTCACCTACAACCTATTAACTGTTATTCACCTGCATCTCCTGAAATTCCTTTGAAACATCAGCTTGTTAAAAATTCGCTGGGATCCTCTTTAAAGAAACACTGTTGAGTTTCTCAGCACATATTGTCTCTCTTTGAGGTCTAACAAACATGTGGACTCATTAACTTCCTCATAAAACATTTGCAAAATTAGAAAAAACATTTTCGAAACCTGAATTATTTACATCCTTGTTTACTTACTAACGGACGACTTTTCTGCTGCTTGCTGGTGCGTCGGTTCATTTCTTGGCACGTTACCCCTCGTTCAGTTGAGTGATTTGAAACTACTGCCAGACACACACACACACACACACACACACACACACACACACACACACACACACACACACACACACACACACACACACACACACACACACACACACACACACACACACACACACACACACACTCACAAACAGAATCTTCTCATTAAATATAAAATCTCTTATTCACCACTCGTGGTCGAAACCTCCACGAGGAACCTTAAAGTACTCGACCAAAGTGAAAAAAGACATCTGATGTTGTTCTTCATTACCAGATGATCAGATTCACTTTAATATTGAAATGTTTATTTATCGTGAGTCTCATGAGAAAGTATATTTTGCTTGTCAGGGGTCTCTGTATCTAACCCATCTCTTACAAAGTTACAGTAAACTCTACGTAGGAAGATACAAAAGCTAAAACAAAAGTCTTTTTATTCAATAATCACTGAGATTATAAAATCTTAACAAAACACAGAGACAACAGTTGAAATCCAGCCTCTGCTTCCTTCGTCTGATTTAAATGCCGAGAGGAAGATATTGAAATGTATGCCGCGCTCTTTTCACACACCATGACAGCGCCACAGAAATTGGCTCACTGGATCTCAGTGGTGTCCCATTTCTGGGGGATAAAACTTGTAAAACAATTCATTTTAATACATGGAGAACTCACAACTTGCCTCAGACCGGGCGAGAATGCATAATTTTCCCCGGCTCTGAGCTTGACCTCGACTTAAGGGTGTCCTTAACTAAGGGCTATTTGGTGAAAAACCACTGGCTATACTCTGTGTCAATTGTACTTTCTTATATGTTAATGCATCCAGGAATTTATTCTAAGACCGTCAGGGAAAAAACGACACCCACGAGGGAATACCAATGGCTGAGCAATATCCTTTTTCCATGAACAGAGGAAATTGTTCAGTGACCCTTTGAGGTCTAGTCCATTTGAATATGTGTGTTGTCCCTGTCTGCAGCCTAATCAGAACAGATTGAGTCATGGCCAAAACACAACAAGGGTGGTTCAATAAAACGAAATGCATTTGTTCTGGTCCTCTTGATAGAAACACGCATCCGACCAGCTACGTCTGCCAACTAGTTTGCATTTCAGAATTTTTCAAAGAAGAGGAAAAGCAGAAATGTGTGTGAAGTGGGAATGTTGGATAATTGCAGCAGGCAGCAGTGGCGGATAGACAAAAGAGGAGGAAGTGATTCCTCAGCTCGGCCTTTGGTTCTAAATAACTTCAAGATATGTTTTGCACAACTCCCTCCTCCCATTGCTCTCGAGTTTATCTCAATCTCCCACGATGCACGGCGGTTCTGTGACGTTCAGCTGTTTAGCGGTGGCAGCAGGTCAGCCTGCCTGTAGCACGCACATGAAAGGACACTTGTAATATACAGAGGGGGCAGGCAAAAATATAATAACATAAAAAAAAAGGTGGAGGCGAGCAGAAGCACAAGGTCTTCATCTCTCATGTATAGAAATTGGAAACGTCTGACCAGCCAGGGGTTGCTTATCTCAGAGGGCAGATAGCATCACGAAACAGGCCTGTAATGGCCACATGCTCCACTTGATAATCCCCCCCCCCCGCCGCTGTCCGTCCGGAGATACGAGGCCCCCGGTCGCAGGGCTTAGAGGCTCGGAGAGCAGGGGAGCATTACTGATTCAAAAGAAATGCATTTGGGCTCTTTCAGTGCTCTGGCGGACTGGGTTAACATAATAGCTTCCCCTCCGTGGCCCTTGCCTTGTTTTTGATTGATACTTTTCAATTACAGTCCACTCCCGTCCGAGCCGGCGGCGCCGCGGCCCTCGCTCCCCTCCCCAAACATTCAAAATGCTATTTTTCCCACTGTGTGATAACTTCAAACATTTAGGGGGTACAAGAGCACTGGTAACCCTGTTTAGCCGGCACAGTAAATTGGTTCCATGTTCAACATAATAGCACTGACAGGCTTTTGCTAGGGAAATCAGTCCGGCAAAGGGACATGCCAACGATAAGACATCCAGCTTTGAAATTCTATTTCTCCGTATCAGAATTAAATCTGGACTTTATATTTCTTTTTGCCCGGGCGCAGGCTCTCTGGTTGCTTCCCGGCCTGTACTATTTGATCATAGGGTGACAACTAATACTTACCCCTGAGATCCTTTGCTCTCCGTTTTCTGGGACTTTGGACCCCATTTTTTCTTTCGCCTTGTTATTTTTCCTCTTCTTTTTTATCCATATTGGTTGTCAAAATCTCAGATGATTTGTCCGTCCCCGGGATGTAATGCGTCAGAACACAGTCTGCAGCTTCTGCAGCATTTCCAGATACTACTATACACCTGGGGCTTTTTTTCTGCACACGACGTGCACACGGGCAGCGCCCTGTACAGTTAAACTGAAAAGCGGTTAAATGTGTATCGTGGGAATCAGCATCTTTACAATGAAAATCCCTGGTACATAAAATAAATATAGGGTGCAGCGTGAAGCAGGACTTCAGCTCGACGCTTTTATAACCTTTTCTCGGCTCTATCAGCGACATGCATATGAGCCCCATCTCGCTCCGTGAGTCTCTGGGTAAACATATCCGTAAGCAGCAGCACGGCTGTAATCATTAGCAGAAGGAATGCTTTCCAGCGGTATCTGGGCTGATCTGATATCCGTGTGGCTCCCAATGACAGCACCGGGCCCTGCAGATAATTAATCTATTTAGCTGAGGGGGTGGAAAGCCACCCGTCGCTAGGTCAGATAAGTTTGTGGATTTACACATTTTAAAGTCATCCAGTCCCTCAATGGCACCAAACTGTGCAATATTCTAATGCCATTAATTACTATTTCCGATTGGATGGTCTCGGCTGTGTCTGGACCAGCTGTTTCATCAAGCGTGTGTGTGTGTGTGTGTGTGTGTGTGTGTGTGTGTGTGTGTGTGTGTGTGTGTGTGTGTGTGTGTGTGTGTGTGTGTGTGTGTGTGTGTGTGTGTGTGTGTGTGTGAGGAAGTGAAACGCCCACTCCCAGTGCAACTCACACGCATCCTTCCGTCATGGTGTGACATTCTGAAAGACCCCCGCTGTAATTCAGCCCGCCATCGCAGAGCGGCGCGCACGTGTGTGTGTGTGTGTGTGTGTGTGTGTGTGTGTGTGTGTGTGTGTGTGTGTGTGTGTGTGTGTGTGTGTGTGTGTGTGTGTGTGTGTGTGTGTGTGAGAACAAAATTAAAGTTGTGTAATGTTTATCAGACAAACACTTAAAAAAAAAAAAAAGAAAAAGTCTTTTTTATTGTTGTTTGAAAGAGAAGTTGTGTCTCTACTGAGGGTCTCAGAATATATGATGAGGGAAACCCAACACGTTCTCGGGATGCCCACTTGCAGACGTATTTATGTCACTATATAATCCAGGTGAACCTTATATATGCTAATTTACACATATCCCTAACTTTGACTGTGTTTCTGCTTTTTAACGTCATAAAACATCGTCCCTGAGAAAAAAGAAAGAAGTTCAGAAGGATCGACAAGGAGTTTAGGAATCACGAAAAGTTTAAAAAACATGAATAAGTTGAATTATTATATTATATTATACTATATTATTTATAGTAGGCACCATGTGCAGAATACATTCATCTCAAAGAGAGAGGAGAGACTCCAGATTTAGCTTCAAGCTCTGATCTCTAAACCGTCCGTGGAAGAGACATTTCCCTGATAGCCATGTTAAGAGCAGAGAATAGTGATGTCACACAATGAGCCAACAGACCGGCCTCATTTAAAGTTTGAGATTTTAGGGTTTTAAGGATTTGCACATTTTCCACAAATGTGGTATTTTAACTATTGTATTTATTATACACAGATATTTACTGTATATTTAGGATAGTTCGCATTTTGTATTCTTCTTTTCTTCTATCCTGAGTGTGACGTCACGATTTCCCCGTGGAGATTAATAAAGTATTTCTGACTCTGATAAAACTTTGTGTCCTCTGGAGTTAAATGTACATATCCTTCTTATCGTGACCTCTTCGGCCCTTTCTTGTTTTATCGGTGGTCATGGTGTAAACATGGGTAACCAAGCTTCGATTTCAGTTTGTATTTGTATAAATCTTGAGTTAGATTCTACATTTCATGAGAAGCCAGTGTGAAGACGTGAAGATCGATGTGAGACCTTGAGGACTGAAGCTTTGTCTTCGTCCTCCACTTGTAAACAACGCTGGAAGTCTTAAAGAAAAGGACTCAACACAGTCTGAGATCATCTTCGGCTTTAGTTCAGAAAGGAAACAAATCAAAAACCTCACATGCAGGAAATAAATGTAAGATGTGATCAGAAGTGTCGTAGGATTTATCCTCATCAACATGAAGCTGCTGGTTTTAAATCACGTTTAGACAGTCCAGGTTTGTGGTCTTTATGTGTGCTTCGGAAAGATCTTTTTTTTTAGTCAGAAAGGACTCAAACTAACTCTTCAAAAAAAGTGGCTTCAATACTGAAATGTAAGTTTGCATTTAAATTAGATTTTTGAAAACTCTTTATGATGATTTTATATAAATGTAAAGATTAGTTCATGTATGCTGTGTTGTTGGTTTACAGTATGAATACAATGTGTGTTTGTGTGCATCAGTGTCTCCTATAGATGTCAGAGAGACATCAGCATCTCCACCGACCTGCGGTTTACACATTCCAAGCATGCATTGGGTGGAGGAGGGGGGGGTGACAGAGAGAGGAGAGAGAGGGAGGGATGGGGGGTGAGGTGCTCCTGGGTTCCCTGCTCTGACATTGTGAGTGTCAGACTCCGATCACTTTAATCAGAGCGAGGATATGCATGATAAAACGGATAAGGGACTTTAATCAAAAAAATTCGCTGGTCTGGAAACGTGACACACTCCGACAAGCACGCCTCAACCCCTCCTCCACCTCCTCCACCACCACCACCACCACCACCACCATCCTCCCTACTCCACCACCTCCGACACCCCCCCCCCCATCACCCCTCCACCCCACCCAGTGTCACCGCCACCGACGCCCCGGTCTGAGCTCACCATGAATATGCATGGACCCACCCAGAGATAGGTGGCACATTAAAATGGACTGTTGTGTGTTCAGCTGAGGAGGAAGAAGAAAAAACAACAACATCCAAACATGCATCATGTAGTCTTGACCCACTTCACACACACACACACACACACACACACACACACACACACACACACACACACACACACACACACACACACACACACACACACACACACACACACACACACACACACACACACACACACACACACACACACACACACACACGTAATGGCCTCCATGACCATTCGTCTGCTTTATGAAACAAACGCTCAGAGCAGGAGTCCTCAGGATGGATTCGTGCAGCCGCCGCTCCTCCACATTCCTTCACACGTCCTCTTTATTATGTGTTAATGGCATTCATGTTCACAGCCATAGCTTCATGCTAGTCGACGTGCTTCTGTATCTCCGCGGCTGGTTAATGATAAATTACACGTGTTGCGATTGACGCGCAGACGCCGTCCTGACATGAAATATAAATACCCTCATTTGGATAAGTTCATATATTCAAATGAAATTACTGCTGACACTGTGGAGACCGTGTGTGTGCGCCACCTAAATGACGATGCACACACACACACACACACACACACACACACACACACACACACACACACACACACACACACACACACACACACACACACTCACTCTATAACAACGCAGCAGAACAATGTGGTGACGACAGGATTCATGAGAAGTAACTGATGGGCTGCTGAATGACTGAATAAATCAGAGACATCCTGGACATCAGAGAGCTGTCTGGATGAGTAGTAAAAACTTTAATGGGTGTTAAAATATCACGACTTGGCCTTTTTTTTATTTTATAGCTGAAGTAGGTTTTATGAGGAAAAATCACACAGATTCTTTTATCAAGATTCAATCCAAAAATGACGTTCATAAAGAAAACACAATGAATTCTATACAACAAGTGTGAGTCTGTCTGAGACGTTTGGCCTTTTGGATGTAAAACTTTAAAAACTCATCACAAATATACAGCTGGTCACTATGTTTTATTAAATATGACTCAAACAGGAAGATGTAGGTTGTTCGGGACTATTTTCAGCGGCGGATTAATCCCTGGTTGGTGCTGTAGTGATTGTTTCTGGGCAGTTGGGTTGATGAGTCCGAATAAACTACAGTGTGTGTTTTAGTAGATTTTGGACAACAGTTCTAGTTTAACATCCAGATTAATAACAGTCTTTGCAGAACGTTTATTTCTCTTGTGATTTATCATTATTTATATGGTAATCATACATTCATTCATTTTATTTTCTCTTCATGATAGGTTTGTTTACTTGGAGACGAAGTGTCTTTTTGCTGTTTGTATTTTAAAGCCTACTAAACGTGTGACATGAGGTTGGGTCTGAACTCAGAAGTCTTAAATCTGAAACAAATCTCTCTGCAAAGTTACTTCCTGTTCAGAAAACGATGTTTCGATGTACGACCGCAGCCGATGGAAACCAAGTCCTGAGTTCTCTGTTCCTTATAAAACGCTGTATTCTGCATGTAGTTTTTCTGAGCGAGTTACAAGGAAAAATACTGTCTTCATATTATTCTGCAGCAGAATTTAAATTCTTGACGCCTCTCAAACACAAACTGATTTCTGTCACGTGTCGTCGTAGATCTTCAGTCCGTCCTGCGATCCTTCGTCTGGGTGGATTTCATTTTGTCCGCCTCGGTTTACGTTACCGGCGTAAAAATAACCTCGTTACATAATTGGATTTCCAACAATTCCATTAATTATTGCGACGTCCAAACAAAGATATGAATGATTGGAATGAATTTCATGGCGGACATATTGAATAATCATTACATTTCTTTTTTCAGTCAAACTGACGTGTATGAATTCTGGCGCCCAGATGTGAAGATGTGTCGCTCCTCATCGTTAAGTTTCAGGATAGATCTGCATTTTAAACTGTAAAACTTGATCTCCTTTTAGTTTGTGTTACACTAATTAAAAATGATCAAAGTATTACGTGTCAGCTGGAGCAACATCATCTCATTAGAGAGTCAGAGCCGGGACGACGGAGCGAGCTCAGACCGACTGTATGTGAACTGCTCGGAGTGGCGGTGAGGAAATACTTCATGGAGCTGCAGCTCTCGACACCAGACGGCCTCTTCGGCCCGTCGGACTTCAGCCGGCGGTCGAGGAAAGAAGTCGAGAGACAGAAACTCGGACCGCCGCTCGCTCTTCCTCACATCAAAGCTAATGAAGTGTGTTCAAGTGCCATGGAAGGACGAGCGAGAGAGAGAGAGAGAGCGAGAGTGTGTGTGTGTGTGTGTGTGTGTGTGTGTGTGTGTGTGTGTGTGTGTGTGTGTGTGTGTGTGTGTGTGTGTGTGTGTGTGTGTGTGTGTGCGTGCGTGCGTGCAGTGGCTGTAATTGCTTCCTGAGCTATGCTAATTAATTAGCACATACATGCATTTCTGAGCGGGTCATACATGCCGAGCCAGATGGTCTAAAAGAAAACATGTATGTGCGTGAAGTGCTATTAGGGAGCGAATAAATAGGACATCGAAGGCGTAGCTGCTGACATTAGCATAATATATTGGTTGGAACAATAAAGACAATTAACGGTGGAAACTCTGGCACGCTCTCAGCACTCACGGCTTCAGGTTCTCCATTAAACACATTTACTGTCCACCGGCCTCTCGTGAGCGGGTGTGTGTGTTGTTAAGTGTGTGTGTGTGTGTGTTGTTAAGTGTGTGTGTGTGTTGTTAAGTGTGTGTGAGTGTATTGTATTTGATAAGTGTGAGTTTTTCACCTTCAGAGGGATGATATCATCTGGTCCGTGTGTCCTCCTGGTGCTCGGATGGGATTTATGTTAGATTTAAAATTTAAGATGTAAAATAAAGAATGGAATTTAATTTCAAAGCTCTTCATGACCGACCTCCATCTTTTCTCAGAGATGTGAAAGAACCGGATCATCCCGATGTTTGTGGTTCCCAGAGTTTCCAGGAGAACCTTCAGTTTCCAGGCTCCTCTCCTGTGGAGCCAGTTTGTGTTTGAGGAACAGAAACTCTCTCCAGCTTCAAGATTAGACTTAAAACGTCTCTTTTGGATAAAGCTTGTAGTTCAGGACGGCTCCGGTGACCCTGAACCTCCTGTCAAAGGTTTGATTTTCCTCCCAGCGGCTCACGTGAGCTTTGTTGGGTTCTTCTGTATAATGTTGTAAAGTTCAGTCGTAAAACGAAATAAACTCTTGTGTTGTGGTTTAATTGAAATTCAAATCAAAGATTTAATATGTTTTTTTAGTGTCTCTGGTCTCTCTACTTTTACATATCTGTCCACAGTGAGGACAGTCAGACGCTATTATATTGAACTGAACATCATTATAGTAGTAATAATAAACTTTATTTGCATAGAACACATTTCAAAAACAAGTTGACAACATTGACATTAAAACAGAAAATAAAAAGTTGACGATCTTGAAATGTAAGAAAATGGACTTTTAGAGGAATTAAACTGATATTACTGTTCAGAGATTTATGTTTCCTTCATTTCTGAGTTCCCAGAAGCTGAAGCGGTCGCCTACCCGTTGACACGTCACTCCACAAGGTCAAATAATGCACGGGAGCTTTTCCATGACGCCGTCCCCCCTGCGCTGGTGTTCACTGCTCAGCATGGACAGAACGTCTCCACAGCCTCACAGAGAATGGACATTTACATCAGGGTTGTCTGAGATGAATCATTTCCTGCCACTAAAACTCCAGCTATAAAGCAACGTTTCTTTGGAAGTTAACTGGAGCTCAATCTTCCATCCTGTTGAAGTTTCAGCTGGTCGACAGCAGGATCGGACTTCACAGATCCTCTCTGATCTCTCCAGCTGCAGCCGTTAAACAGTGTGTGGATGCTGTGTGAGGACATTAGCATGAGGTCATATCTCTTACTAATACAAAGTAAGTGGTCATGAATAATGCAGATCGCATGTAAAGCTCCTGAAACAGGCTGCAGAGGGAAATCTGGCCTTTAAGGAACGATGGATCTAAACAGCTTTGGATGAATAAAATGACACAGATATGTTCAGCTTAGAAGAAGAGAGACATCATATCAGATCTTCAATTCAGGAGGCAACAAGTGAATTTGTTTTTTTCTACTATGAAGAAGCAGCATGTGATTCAGAGACACCAGACATAGAAACGCCCTCATAACTACAGTCATGAACAGCCGAAGTTCGTCCCCTCGTGGTTCCTCTCGCAGGTGTAATTGTCGAGCGGTCTCTCCCTGTTTCCGACCTCTGAGCAATTAAACACTGCAGAGTTGCCTCTGTGTTAATTTGGGGATTGAAAAGAAACAGCCAGCCGTTGTTGGAGTGTCTCCGGTGCCTCTCATCCCAGTTACCGGCTCACCTTCCAGAACAAATCCCTCTAATTCTGAGGATGATCATTTGGAGGGCAAGGAGCTTGTTAGACTAATGATTAAGTTTAACCAGCCCTTTAAAGAATATATGGACGCGCTTCAGCTAAGCAGAACAGTGTAATGGTTTGGAAATGAGACGGAGGATGGGGAGGGGGGTGGAGGGCAGGCGGAGGAGGAGAGAGGTGAAGAGATGGCAGAGGTTGAAAAGATAAAGGAGGACGATTTTAAGAAGTGTTATTTAACTGTTATTTCTCCTCCTCCGAGTTTTAGAAAACGGATCGATGGAAGTTCCGTTAAAAAGTCGCTCTGTCTGTCTGTAAGTCAACGGAGCAGATTGTGGTGTATAAATCTACCTGAGCTGAACCGGACGTACTGTAAAAACCCTGCGTGGAGTTACTTCACCTCTGTGAGCAATCTATTCAGTCGGGATTCGACGAGAGTGAAACTTCGGTCCATCTCAGCGGCTGCTGCAGCTGCAACCTGAAGCTAGCTAGATATTAACGCTTTGCTTTAAAGGGAAAACTCAGGTGAAAAAGCGACAGGCTGGATATAAAAGAGTTCGTAGCTTCAGGTCTGTAAAATGGTTCTGATCCAGAAGTGTCTTCAGCTGCAATACCAGCAAGTGCCACTAGAGGTCGGCTCCAAAAAGCCTCCGGCTCCATAGACTCCCATTCAACTTCTCTCATCAAATCCAAAGTGAATAAAATGTGTCCATCAGTTATCTCGGTGTTGTTAGCTAAAGTCACTCCTTCTTCTTAGTTTTCTGGAGGTCCATCTGAAAATAATCCCTCATTCATTAGAAAAGAAGATTCAAGAAGACCTGTTTTTGGGGGCGTGTCTGTTTGATTGACAGGCCTGTGGTGCAGTCAGGTTACAGCTATCGGTGGGCGGGACGTAGTATCGTCAGGTTTCCGATCAGATTGGTCAGATCCACCGCTGGCTCCTCCCCCAGCTCGTCCAAATATGGTCACTTCCTGCTCCAAACCGCTCCAAACTAACAAAGATGGTGACGGACAGAATCTGAACTGGAGGATTCATAACGTTCACAAACCAACGATGACATCACTGATGGTTGATGACATCACTGATGGATGATGACATCACTGATGGATGAAAACAACACAACATTTACAGAATATACTGACGTTGGCGTCACTGAAGAGTTCGACAGATACATATTCTCTGGGTTAATGTGCTCCATGCTTAAATAGAAATGCAAAACATGGACTATATCTGACCTAGTAGGAATATTACATCTTTATTACTTAGAAATACTTTTGAACAAGTTTCAGAAAAGTTTGCAGGAGAGTCAAATGTGACACATTAAGTTTTAGTGTCCAATTTGACATTCGAGACAAAATAAATTATATAACAACCACTTTATTGGATTTTAAACGTCTTAGTTTGACATTTTTTTTAACGTGGCCAGAAATTAACAACAGAGGATCATTTAACTGACCAAGAAACATGAAAACACGTTTTACTCTTCAGTTCGGTGTCTCATCATCATCATCATCATCACCATCATCATCCTGAATTATGAATATTTTTCATCTCTTCTCCTCTCAGTTTTGATCCCGGTGAGTGACCCGGTCTAATTTCCAGATGCCGTCCTCTCTCTGCTCTCTTCCTCCTCCAGCTTCGGACCGAACCGTTGGTCAAAGTCGTGCAGCCTCCCTCCGCCTGCACTGATATCCGAGCGTCTGTTTAACGTGCGGATCTGTGTTGTTTGTTTGCTTTTTTTTTTTTTTTCAAGATGGTAAGATAATGAAATTGGTGTTTGGCAAAGGTCTTTGCAATATCATTTCACTTCAGCGCTGTTATCTCGGGAGATTTATAGAGACAAGATACGGGATGAGTCCTGTTTCCCTTTCCTCCAGAAACACCATTAAAATTAATGAGGAAAGGTCAGAGAGGCTTTTTGTAGCCCTCTTAATTCTACTGAGGTTGTTATGACAAAGAAATATAATGAGGAGAACAGAGAGAAAATATACTATAGATATATCATCACATTGAGACACTGGTTACAGACTCCATTTATTTGTTTTTACATGAGTCCTTTAAGTTTAAATGGGGTTTCTAAAAGCCTGGCTGATAAGAAAGAGAGCAGAATTATCAATTAATGGGCTTTGATGTGATTTTATGTGATGCAAATATTGAATGGAGGGATGCTTACCTACAACGTTAGTGAATGTCGGGCCTCCACGTGCAGCCAGAACAGATTTGATTGTCCAGGTTTCTAAAACTCGACTGCAGGGATGAAACACCAACTGATGCTTCCTCATTCAGTGTTTTAACGATGGTGACGGAGAGCGCTGGCTGACACCTCGGTGTTCAGTGGGTTGAGAAGGCCACAGCATCTTATTCTCATCATCATCAGACTCATCAAACCATCCAGAGTCCCGGTGTCCTGAGGACAGGCAGGAAGAGACCACGCCCATCAGGACACAAGTGTTTCATCATTACACTGATCAATCAGAGGAACTTTCTCATGATTGTAGGAGACAGTGGAGATTTCAACAAAGGCAGTTGAAGCCATCAAACTGGTCTCGATGAAGGTACATTTTCTCCTCACTTCTTTTAAAGATATCACTTTAAAACATTTGATTTAGTCTGATTAAGAACACACACAAAACCACACACTGACAAACAGAGAAAATCAGTGAGCGTACAGAGTCTGAACTTCCTGTCAGTCATGAGCTGGTGGTGGAGAAATTACAGCCTGCTGAGTCAGTGAACCTGTTGCTGTGAGTTTGTGTGCATATGTGTGTAATTATGTCATTTTATGTGCATATGCATGCCTTTGAGTGTTTGTGTATGTGTTTTCATGTGTGCAATAACGCATGAGCAATGAGCAGGTATGTGTTTATATGTGCTGCTCTCTCTGTGTTTGATTCTATCTGCATCTCTGTCTCTCTGTGTGTGTGTGTGTGTGTGTGTGTGTGTGTGTGTGTGTGTGTGTGTGTGTGTGTGTGTGTGTGTGTGTGTGTGTGTGTGTGGATATCAGATGTGTATCTTGGAGTGCTCTGAAGTAGACAGATCCAATGCAGAGCAGATTAGATTTCCTCTAAAAGCTCCTCTCTGTGGTGCTAATGGCAGCAGTGAGGCCACAGTGAGGTCAGCAGCGTGGAATTGAATGCCCAACAACTAATCTCCCTATCACACACACACACACACACACACACACACACACACACACACACACACACACACACACACACACACACACACACACACACACACACACACACACACACACACACACACACACACACACACACACACACACACACACACACTGATATGCATTTTTTTTCTACATGGACTACATTCCCTGACACAGTGTTTTGTATTGTCTGAGTGACGTAGCTTTGCTGTTGGTGAATTGTGTTTTTGATCTGGATGTTGGTTCTTCTGTCTTTCTGTCCATCCGTTCGAAACTTCCTGTCAGAGCAGGACCTCTGTTTACATTTTGATTGAATTTGATTCTCTAGCCTGGGAGAATAATTCCTAATACATCTGTTGACCTCTGACCCTTTCCTTCTCCTCGTTTCCTCCCGTTGTTTCGATGTCACGGCTGGATTTCCATTTCTGTAAATTAGTTGTGGATCTGCAGGGTTTCATGCTCCAAAGAGCCGATTAGACACTCTACATCAAAACAACTTATTTTCTACCTGTTATGGCACTAAAACTCCGCTCAGGTTGCATAGCAACCAACAACAGATATCACATCATGCATCATAAAAACATTAGGATATCTTAGATGCAACTTCATGAGACAGTGAAGCAGAAATTACAGACAAATAGGTTTATTATGATACAACCTATGGTGCGTTCAGGCAGCTGGGAAGTTGGAAAGTTTTGATTTGGTAACCTCTAACTGTTGTGTTGTTTTTTTTCCCACTCAGAGGTTGTAACTTTCCCACTTCCCAGTTGCCTGTGAACGCACCATTAGTACTGGCAGGTTGTGGGACTTTCACAGAATCAGTGTCATAAAGGTCCTTTAAAAAAATAAACATTTTCAAATGTGTCTGTTAATAGATTTTGTCGTCCAAAACTGCGCATGTCGACTCTGCTGTTAATATTGAGTTAATTAATACGATGCGTTTGGATTTAGTGATTGAACACTATTTTTTCATCGTTCAACAACTTCCATCAGCTTTTCACTCTCAAAACGAAACAATATGAAGTTATTATTAATTGGGAGCTGCTAAAAACTTTTCCAGCTAGTTGCTGTGCCTGTCTGTATCCGCTGCCGTAGCAACACATTCACAGCTCAGCTCCATCACTGCACTTCACCTGTTTTTGTCTTTTTTAACCAACATATGGTTTCGTCACCCATGATGTGTAAAAAGGGTTTTAAAATGGGAAATGCCAGGAAAAATGTCCACGCTGGTTCTTTAAATGTTGGGTTTTAGTGGCAGTAATAATGCATCTCACACACACACACACACACACACACACACACACACACACACACACACACACACACACACACACACACACACACACACACACACACACACACACACACACACACACACACACACACAGCGTAGTGTATTTCATCCCTGCATGTATAAACATGACTCCTACACGTCGACTGTCAGATGTGTCCTCCTGAGATGAGCGGCTTAACAAAACTAAATCTGTTTAATTGATACACTTTCCCGTCTCGCTGCCGTCTGAAGGGCAGCGAGGAAGACGTGGCGAACGGTTGGCGACAAACAAAGACTCTTTGAAGCAGGTTATGTTACGAAGTGTCAAAACTGTTGAAGGAAACAAAACTGCCATCCTGCCGCCCCCCGGCTTCTTCTTCTGTGGACGGTAATCTGAGACTCTGTGTTTCCCGCTCTTCTTCCAATTATGAAAGCGGGAGCAGTGAGTATTCTATCACCAGCTCGCAGACAACTTACAGCGACGCTGCGCTGATGGCCGGGGACGCGAATTACAATTAACCGCTAATCCTTAACAGGCGAGTTCAAGATGGCAATTTAATTTGCCCTCAACTGTTTCTTTTCTCTTTCTCTGAATCTTTTGCAATTTCCTCCCTGCAGTCCCAGGTGCCACACCAACTTTGAAGGAGGGAAGATATCAATAGTTTATTGGCACTGAGTATTAATTTAACAGGGGCAATAATATATTATTTTTTTTGCCCAGACACTTGGCGAGAAACGGTTTTGAAGGATTTAAGAGGTTTTTATCCACTCTGGAGATTAGTTGGAAAAATAATGAATTTGGGAGCAAAAGTGGGGAGAAGGCATTAACGGGAACTTGAGGAAGATAAGTTGAGGAACAGATAAAAGGCCCCTGACAATGCAGACTTAAATGTGTCATTATTTTGGAGGAGAGAACATGGCTGCCAAACGCCGAGCACCTTTAAGTTTTCTTCTCGCCTTTAAACAGGAACGTGGAGGATGTTCATTCTTCTGTAAAGCACTTTGTAACGTCTGTTTTTACTGATCCCTCCTCATGACTTCATGGCTGCTTCTCTCTTTTATCGGCTGTCTTGTGTAAAGCACGTTAACGCTGCTTTTTAAAGGTGATACATAAATAAGCAGCAATATAAGACACAGTTTGTTTTTGTTGGGATTTCTTCAGTGATTGTTCTGTTTCATAGATTTGGAAACTATATAAAGGGGACACCTTATCTGTAATGTTGATGTTAATATACTTTCCAAATCTCAGACACAGAATCAATCACTAAATATATTTCCACAAAAATGAATCTCATCTTTAATACTGTTTATTTATGCGGCACCTTTCAGCAGTGTCATGAAGAAGAGGTCCCTGTGCTAATCTTTACCCACAAGAGAAGCAGTTTCATCTGTAGTTAAATCCACGGAGTTACCAGGGTTACAGTTTTATTACTGGACACATGGGTTGTTTAATAACGGGGCCAACATTGAGCTAAATTATGACATACATTTACAAATAATGAATTCAAATATAAAGTGAGTTATGCCTCCAGACTTGTCCAAGACGTTGATAAGCAGTTGTGTGGAGAGGAGGTTGAGGTGGATGGACGGGTTGGCGGTGTGACTGATATTAAAAACCTACCACCTATTATCCACCAGTAAACCTGAAGCAAGTGTTTTTTTCTGTTGGCATGAAGACGAACAAGCTTCCAGAGACGTCACGGTTTATAGTTTCCGTCTCAGCCGAAGCCTCGTCATTCTTCTACGACCAGGTCGTTTGTGCTTTAACCAAACCGAGCTTTATTAGGTTCAGATTACCCAACATGAATCTTTCTCTCGTGATTTGTGGCTATTTCAGACAGCAGTGACGAACAATGTCGTGCTGCCGACTGGAACATCAGATCAGAAAATACTCACATGGATTGTTTTGTAGCTTCAAATGACACATTTTGTGGTTTATCTTGGAGTTTTGGTCCAAACTGCTTGTTAAACTGTGTATCATCCTGTTAGGGTCCCAGATGTGTGCCGGTATCACGGTATTTTCTCTTATGAAAAGTTCCCAGTTTGCAAAAAATCGTGGACGTAATGTTGCTGCGTTCAGATGTTGTCGTATTCATGGTGTCCAGAGAAGAGTCCGTGTGAACGGCGCCCTCTGGTGGTTTTCACCGCGTCAGAACTCAGGAGATCACGAGTTGTGATGTGTTTGCTGACGTTTCCAGAAAGGTCAGAGGTCATGGAAGTTCATGTCTGGTTGGATGTTCAGCTGATATATTGTAGTTTTAGTCACGTAGCGTTTGTATTCATAAGTTAGATAATAGTCTACGTCTGAGGAATTACATTTAGCATCATAACTAATTACTTACTTATTTAATTTATTTTACAACTTGGTGATAATTAC